>NC_134501.1:35633180-35688180 GCF_040206685.1 Ascaphus truei | reverse complement strand
ACTGTCATGATAATATCATGAGATATTATGTATTTTAATCCATCTGGTGCTTAAGGGGTTAATGAAGGTACAAGTTGGGTTTACAAATACATTGTATTGGCTTTGTAACTGGTCAGGACTTTTCATGGGTCTGCTCTGGGCATCAAAGAAACTTAGTTGGGGGGCCTATCTTGTATGGCCCACTAAATGTACCAGATGGGTGGTATGGAGCTGATAGTCTCGAGATACTGTTTTGCTAGAGATCGGAATAAAATATGGCTCTCCTGACAACTTTATAAACATGATCCTTTTAGGGCTACCTTCAAAGCATTCTCTGGAGGGTTCTGCAAGTTTCAGGGGGTGTGGCTAAGAAAGTATTCAACCCAAGAGTGACGTAATTAAAAATGAGAATTTCATGTGAAGTCATCTCCTCTGCATAACAGGTACATATTTGTATCTGTGACAAGAATACAAATCAAACCATACCACACACTACATAGGTAAGAGGTGTCAAGGACAGATATCCATTTGTTGCTCAAATTTAGGATTAAGACGGTCATATTTAGCCTCGTTGCATCCACCTTGAACGCCTGAATCTATTGATGCAACTCACGTGTGTCGTAAGTATTATAGAAGTGCAGTTATTAGTGCGTTTAGATATTGAGGAGAAGTTTAAACGTAGTTTTTGTAGAGTTTTTTTCTCTGTCGTAAAACTGTCAATCTAACAGCTGATGTATGCTGTGGGTGGTTTTATGTTGTTTCCATGGGGAAAGAATGTACTTAAGACTGAAACGGCTAAGGACTGAGCGGTTTTCAATCAGGTTTGTTGTTCGTTAGAATATAGTCAATTTGATTCTTAATTCCATTGGATCCATTTTCTATTTGGATTCTTATTGAAGAATAAATTCATAATGTAGAAGTTTTGACATTCTACCAATCTGTCCTCGCAATCATTCTTGTAACCGTACTGATGTGTCGTCTTTGTGCTGGACACCATTCTTTGCATTGAAATTTCCCACAATGATCTTGAGGCGACAATTTTCCTTAAGTTGGTAATTTCATGGTACAAGTCTTCCACTTCATTGTCTGCGTGAATTGATGTTTGAGCATATACTTGGGTAATTTGAAGCCTGTATCTCTTTGTCAACTGAATGTTGATTCTGGCTTTTCATTTCCGATCAACGTTCATATTCCACTTTGTTGTTTCTCCATCTCTTGTTAACAATGAAGCCTTCTCCTCCACTGATTCTTCCATTATCTGTACCTCTGTAATTATTTATTTATTTATAAAATATTTTACCAGGAAGTAATACATTGAGAGTTGCCTCTCGTTTTCAAGTATGTCCTGGGCACAGGGTTAAGACAAATAATACATGTTTACAATTACAGTTACTTAATGAGCAGGGTATACATTATATACAAGATATTGCATGCACAGTTAAAGATAATTTGTATTATGGGCGTATGAAACAGTTACAGACCAGATTAAAATGTGTGACAGTCTTAGGCCGAGTCCACGGTCCCTGCTGGCGTGCTGAGGCGCGCTGAGGCGCAGGGAAAACGGGTGCTTTCCCTGGCCTTGCGGTTGCTTACCGCAAGCGCTCTCAGCAGCCGTCAGGGGGCGGTCCGGGGGCGGTCCGGGGGCGGTCCGGGGGCGGGCGCGTCACTGGCCGGGGGCGGGCCAGTGACGTCACGGAGCTGGTTCGCCCTCATTGGGCGAACCGCTCACGTGACCGGCCTGTCTCGCCGGCAAGCGGGGGAATTTTAAATTCCCCCAAGACCTGCGCTTCCGCAAGCGCGCGTAAGCGCAGGTGAGCCCCTACTAAAGCCGCTCTAATTGCGGCTGTAGGGGCTCAGTGCTGAGCGGGAGCGCGCCTCAGCGCGCTTCCGCCAGCAAGCACGTAACATGGCCGAGGCCTTAGATTTGAAAGAACTTAGACTGGTGGTGGATGTAAGTCTCTGGTAGGTTGTTCCAGTTTTGAGGTGCACGGTAAGAGAAGGAGGAGCGGCCGGATACTTTGTTGAGCCTTGGGACCATGAACAGTCTTTTGGAGTCTGATCTCAGGTGATAGGTGCTGCATGTGGTAGGGGTGAGGAGCTTGTTCAGGTAGCTGGGTAGCTTGCCCATAAAGAATTTGAAGGCAAGACAGGAAAGGTGAACTTTGCGCCTAGACTCGAGTGATGACCTAGTTCTTTGAGCATTTCGCAGTGATGTGTGTTATAGTTGCATTGGAGAACAAAACGACAAATTGAGTTGTAGAGGGTGTTAAGTTTGCTCAGGTGGGTTTGAGGTGCCGAGTCATATACTATGTCTCCATAGTCAATAATTGGCATTAGCATCTGCTGTGCGATACGTTTTCTGACCAGGAAACTTAGGGAGGATTTGTTCCTGTAAAGTACCCCTTGTTTGGCATAGGTCTTGGTTGTCAGGGTATCAATGTGCATCCCGAATGTTAAGTGGGAGTCAAACCATATGCTCAGGTATTTCAAACTAGTAACAGGAGTTAGGGTGGTGTTAGTGTTGGTTCTAATCTGGAGCTCAGTCGCTGGAAGCTTTAAAAATGTAGTCTTGGTCCCAAACACCATTGTTACAGTCTTGTCAGTGTTTAAAAACAGTTTGTTTTGGGAAATCCAGTTTTCGAGTCTGAAAAAGTCAGACTGAAGTATGTGTTGAAGGTCAGAGAGGCTATGGCTGTGTGCATATAGGATTGTGTCATCTGCATACATGTGTATTGAGGCTTACTGACAGAATAGAATAGGTGTCCACTTTTGAGCTCAATGAGGCCTTCGTCCTTTCTTCTTATTTCACTAAAGCTAACAATATCCCGTTTCATCTTTTCAAGTTCCCCTTCCAGTTCCTGCAGTGCTGCTGCACTGGAGAGAGTCCGGCAGGTGTAGGTAGCCAGATTGAGGTTTGAATGACGTTTGTTTAACCTTCAGGGATTCTTTGCACTCTTTGCCTTCATGTCTTTCTCCTGAGCGCTGTCACTCACAGGGACAATCCAGCCTCCGCAGAATGAGGGTCATTGCTTTACGGTGGGTTCTTTATTTGGGGAATGAGGGCTTACTTGCCATACTGGCCTCATTTGCATGTTGGCAAGTTCCTTTCCCACTTTAGCTGGGTATATTGTTCAAGCTTTCTTAGTATGGTTAAACCTGCCGGCACAAGTGCCACTAACATCTTCCTGAGCACCCATTGGCACCTTCCCGCCGCTTTGAGGCAGTAAGATAAGGATATTAGAGAATGATATATATCTATTCGATATACAAACATATATATATATATATATATATATATATATATAAAATATATATATCATATTTTTGGTATGCTTATCCGTTTGTTATTTTTGTACAGTACCTAGAAGGTACTCTGATAGCTGCACTCTCTCCTGTAGTCTGGTTTATACCATTTAAGTGTTCCCCCAATCCCTTGACATTGAAATATATAACAATCGCAGTTCTTCTCCTTTTGCTTTCAGGGGTTTGTTTTTGCATGCAACATTTATGTCATGTCTTTTAAAGACTGTTTGGTCATTTTAGAAACTGGGTAAATTGTAGTCTTGGTGTTGGCATTGGGTATTGTGTATTGGGTATTGTATATTTTGTAGTATTTATCATGAATGTTTTCGCAGTAAAGCTTCAGATTCTACATTTGCAAATGTAATCATGAAACCACCATTAACGTTTACAGTGCCCTTGTAAGTAACTGGTATGGCATGGGGCCTGACACTCCGGAAGCCCCCTATAATGTGCTCGTTACCTCATAAGTACTTCCTCGTTATCTAGGGGGTGATTGGGCTGACCAGTCCTATGGGGCGGCCAGCCAAATGGCAACGGAAGTGGCTCTGCCTCCATTTCCTTTTGTGGCACCCGGGCGCCAGTCACATGTGATCCCTCCTGCAGGGAAGTGCCAACGGCCCAGTGGTTACATTGGAAGAGTTGTGTTGTATCGCTGAGGTTTTTTTCTATATTGCTCCTAGGGCAGCCAAATGGCTACACACTAATTAAGCCAAACTGCCATTTGAATGCTTTTATGCCAGGTAGTAACTGTGTGTGATTTTAATATAATCAATAACATAACCAAGCTAAATAATACCAATAAATGAACTTCATGGTTTTCCTACAGGTGTGCTGCCATGTTCAATGTTCTGCGTCTCTCTGCTGTCACGTGTTGAGCTGTCATGTATGTGTCTGCCATGTTCAATGTTCTGCGTCTCTCTGCTGTCACGTGTTGAGCTGGCATGTATGTGTCTGCTTGTGACAGGGACCATGTGGTAGCAGCAGGAGTTTGAACAGTTTTAATATAACATTTTAGTGTACGAGTGAAGAGTATATCCTGCTTGAATTTAGTTACATTTTGGCCCATGTTTAGTAAACAGTCTTGTGCATTAACCCACTCATCTCGGTAAATAAGGGCTTGGGTCTTTCCTGTCACCTATGAAGAGCTTAATGTAATGTGAATCTTTTACCATTAACATTAAAGACGCAGCCATGGCAGGTCCCCATTCTACTACTGTTTTTTTTAAAAACTTTAATATGTTTAAATGGAAAAAAACAAATATATATATATATATCAAACAAAAAGAACGAAGTAGCGCCTCTAATACAGCCTATACAAAACTGTGATTAATGAAAACCAACTATGAAAGCATCCAATGGGGTGGCATACAGTATGTGGGTAAATTAAATCCAAACCAGTATTAACCAAGGGTAATAGGTTCTATAACGTATTTAAAATGTTCAATAACAAAGACCTAATACTTTAATATATAAAAAATACTAAATAACCATAACATATAAAAAGTATATAATAAAAAATCTAAAAATTGTAATAAAAAATATATAAAAATGAATGAAAAACCTAAAAAACCTCAGAAAGCACAAAGTCCAGTTCCAGAACAAAGCATCCAGATATATGGCAGCCCGTTTCAAAAGGGTCACTACTCCCTGTTGATACCTATGAAAAAAGAAAAGAAAAGAAACAGGCGCACACCTAGTGCATTAAAGTATAACAAATAGTTTATAGAACAATAACAACAGTCAAATGCCCACTCACAAAAGTACAGGGTTTAAAAGCAGGTATGAGATAGGCTCTCATAAGCCAGTACTGCCGTCTGGTATCAGCAATGGAGTCCTCTCCTTTCTGCTCAGACCATTGCTGATACCAGACGGCAGTACTGGCTTATATATATATATCCCAGAATCCCTTGGTGCAGTGAAAGCACTGTATGCTAGATGATAATGGTGAAAGGCAGGGTTGCTGACCTGTGAATGTGCTCACAAGTGATATTCTTTATTGGAGATGGAGATATAGATCTATATCTCCAATAAAGAATATCACTTGTGAGCACATTCACAGGTCTGCACCCCTGCCTTTCACCATTATCATCTAGCATACATTGCTTCCACTGCACCAAGGGATTCTGGGAAATGACGTGTTACCTTTTGCCCGAAATCCATTTTTACATGTAACCCTTATAAGCAAATGCTCTGCTGTTCACACATCTTTTAAGCACAGCATGGGATTAGATGCAAAGCCAGTCAAACCACTCACAGACAGCTGTTTTGACCTTGTGCGTCTCAACAGTGTGAGGCTGGCTTTTTTTTATTTTTATTTTTTTTTATAATTTTTTTTTTTTTTTAAAGAACAGACCTTTTTGGGGTGTAGTCTGGCTTCGAGGAAAAAGTTGCTATGCGGGAAGCTGTTCCCAGTAAAGCTGCTGTAGGAATTTCTTATTACACAGAATGGAAAAATCAAAATCCTCATAGGCGCTTGTGTAAAAAAAAAAAAAAAGACTCTGCGTAGTATTAATAACTTGTTGATTTATATTATAGAACAATGTGATGCTGACGTGTAAGTCCAGCCCGTTCTGTAAATCCTGTAAAACAGTGGTTGTGAAAGTTTTTCCCTTATCTTTCCGGTGAGAAATCACATTTCAGGGCGAACATTTTGTGACTTTAACTCCGGGGCTAAATAAAGGAAAATAAGCTGACATACGTATTAATGTTAAAATCACCTGCAGCTGGCCAAAAAAACAACGTTTTCTAAAGAATTTAACAAGTTAATTGGCATCCTTTAAACAAATATAACCACGCCAAATGTAAATATTGGATGACGGTCTTGTGTGACTGAAAGAGCTCAGTTTTTATGTTCTGGGTACTTGCCTTATATGTGTTGTGCACAGACTGTATACACATCCAGTCAGCACCCACTGGTATAATGTTGCATTTTCTGCTGTGCATAACTGTTGTATTTTTATTGCGAGCTGAAGGACTAGCTCATTGGTAATGTCACTTTATCTCCCTGTGCCTCGGGCACCAAAATGAAATCACTACAGGGCACGGGCTCCCGCACAGGAGTCTTTCCGTGGCCTAAGGAAAGTGGTATGTCACCGGGAGGCGATGTCACTGCTTGCTATTGGCAGACCCCACCGCCATATGGAATTTGTAGCGTGAAATTGCCAAACGGAAACAAGATGCAGAAATTCTGGACATAGGGTCTCCCTGGAGCTGCAAGTAACACAAATCCGCTACAAGGGACCACCCAAAATATAATGGGGTGAAAGAAATGGTCTTGAATTTCATGGGGGGATAGCTTCTTTAATAGCTTTGCAAAGTAAGGCCCAGAAAAGTGTGCCACCCAATATCACAGAATATTTGCAGCCATATCTACTAAGCAGCTGTCAGCATAAAATACAGTATCTTGAACGCAATAGGCTGCTGGGCGTCTCCCAGCGCTGGTAGGTATCTTATGGCAGAATGCTGCTTGGTGAATATGGGGTTCTAGTATCTTCCACAACCTGTTGTCACAGACCTTATGGCATCGAGAGTGTGGAAATGTGAAAACGTGGCATTTCAGATGGTAATTTTCCTGCCGTCTCTGGAGTTTCTCATACCGGTGACATGTTATTCTGTTCAGCAGGTCATCCCTTCATCTCTCCGTCCCGATAATTGATCAAAGTACCAATGCCAACATGAGGGCCGTCTTCCATCACAAGGGCAACCCAGTGAGTACATTCCCTACTGCACACAGCACCGGGACTGATCAGTGTGTGTGAGGATCACAGACAAGTCCCTATGTTGTCGCATGTTGAGTGCATTGCATAGAATGTAGCACTGAGGCATCGCTACGTTTCTAGTTCAGCTTCTCAAAGGGAAACCTGGTAGACTACAACTCAGGACAACAATCTTGCATAAGCAGACGGGAAATGCCTAGATATAGTGGGCCTGTGAGATGCATGTTCACAAAGGCCCCTTGCGTACCATAACCTTCCTCTTTCTATCATGAACTTTAATTGTGGTCTAATGTCGCTTGTGTGAGCCATTGCTGGGTAGTGATTGAGCTATGCTTTGATAGTTATGTAATTAACACTGGGATTTAGTAAACGCCTGTATCGCACCCTGATCCCACGTTCACTGTCATTGACATGAATGGCAGTTATTGCCGGATCGGGGTGGGGGGTGCGAAAACCCGAGTCGGTGCTTAGTAAATCTCCCCTGTAGTGTCTTGATTGGGACTGCCTCTTTAAGAGAACCCAAGAAGTATGCTTGAAAGAATGTAATGGTTCAAATGAAAACTGACCCACTGATTCTTTCTTTAGCCCCTTGGCGAGTCCTGGCCTGGTCACGTGTCCACCTGGCCCGCATATGGAGCAGGGCAAACCATCTTGCAGAAGCGCAAACCCTGCACAGCTCCCGTCCTAAAGTATTACAGGTGAGGGTGATGCTGCGAAATGCAATGGATGCTACTTGGGGGGAAATGTGTTTTTGCAGGTTGGACCAACATCAACATTCTGCATCAGTGTTCCATATACATAAGCTTCCAATACCAATATATCCAAAGCTAAAGAACTGACTGCTGTGATCTCAGTCGAATGTTGCTATTAATTAGTCTTTATGTACCTGAGGGCCTTAGACCTTCCGGCATTGTGAGCATATCACTTGTGTAGTGATCACATGGAGTTCCAGCCCCTAGTGTTGGGAATGGCAGATGAAGTCCTCTACTGCCGTCACATGTGCAGATTGTAGCAAACCTCAGGTTTATGTTAGATCTCTTAATTGCCCGTCTCAGTGCTTGAATGGCTGGGACACCAGATTTACTCGGCCAGTCTGGCAAGCTTCAATCATGTGGTGGCTTGAGTAGGGATCACGTGGTTGCAAAGTCACAGTGGTGATGTGCAGAAGAAGTCTCGTCTTCCAATTAGATTTACTAATTACCGAACCGAACGCGATCTCCCCTTGAAAACAGGCAAAAAAAGTGATCGTTTTCATTGGCTGTCACAAGGCCTGCCAGAGTGTCACCCATGTGATATGCATAAGGGCACATGAGTAGTTAACCCTTTTGATGGCCCTGTTGATGTCAGAAGGTCTAGCACACTGGTGGCCCTATAGGACATCAAGATCTTATTGCTTGTGTCTAGGGAAATTTATGGGACCAGGTCAACACCTGGAGAGTCAGATCCCCTATGACCTATTGCAGGAGTTGCCAACTCCAGTCCTCAAGGTCCACCAACAGGTTAGGTTTTAAGAATATACCTGCCTCAGCACAGGTGACTCAGTCAATGACTGAGCCACTGATTGAGCCATCTGTGCTAAAGTAGGGATATCCTTAAAACCAGACCTGGTGGTGGCTCTTGAGGACTAGAGTTGGCCACCCCTGACCTAGTGGCTGTGTCATGGAGCACTCAAAGGGTTAATCAGTGCATAAAACAATAAGTAATGGATGGGGAAATAGGTAGAACAGCTTGAGTACTGTATCCATTACTGCCATTCACACGTTGCAGGACGGCCGATTACAATGCCAATGTGGTGTCCAAGCCGCGGTACCTGGAACAGCTGGAGTCCTACCTGAGGAAGGAGCTTCAGTCTCTTGAACTGACCAAAGTGAATGCCCAAGAACTGAAGCTACAGGTCAGTTTGCTGGGACCAAAGCATTTTGCTCGGGGCTAAACGGATTTATTTAATGTTATTAATAATAATAAAAAATAATTATTTTTCATGTGAGTGCTTCACTATTACAGTGTAGTAGGCAGTACGCCGCACAGGAATTTTTGCAGACACCAATCCCTGCCCAGATGAACTGAAACATCTGTTATTGGTGCTTGTGGCTCAGGGAGATAAAGTGACTTGCCCAAGGTCTCAAGGAGCGGACACCGGGGATTGAGCCGGGGTCTCACTGAGCCGCTCCTTCTCGTTTGTTTAGTTCCTCAGCAATTTAGGGACGGAGCATTGCAAGCACCTCTGGCACTCAAAGGGGTTAAAGAGGAACAAAAATATGAAATGCAGTGTAGTTGTGGTCAGTGGTGCTTTTGTAGGGTAAAGGCGGGCAATACCTTAAGCCAAGGGTGCGCAAACTGTGGGGCTGGGGGTGCGAGATTTTCTGGGGGTGGGTTGCGGCGGTTACAGAGGTCCCGTACTCTCCCCCAAGGCATTTAAATTAAATGCCGGGGGACCGCGCTAAGCATCAGCAACTTCTCCTACCTAGTCTTTGGCGACACGTCGCCATGGTAACCAGGCATCGAATGACGTCACGGGACATCGCGTTTCCATGGCAACATGACTTCACAATGTCAAATGACATTGCGACGTCACGTTTCCATGGCAACGTGCCGCCGTGCGATGACCTGTTTGCGATGTCTGCACCGTCATTTAACGCTGAGATTCCAAAGGAGCTGGAGGGCGGCAGAAAGGAGGCGGCTGACTCAGGTAAGTGCATTGTAAGGAACCTCAACCCTCTCTAATAGCGCATCCGAGATCAGATGCATTGTAAGGAACCTCAACCCTCTCTAATAGCCCCATAGCATAAAACTGTGTATTTAATATTGGGAAGGGAAGGGGGGGGGGGGGAAAGAAACACACACAAGATTAAAATGATAATTAGGCAATTTGTGATAATATCACCACCATCCGGTATCTGTGCTGCAAACGTCCGCACTTGTGGGCTCCCTCAGGGCTGCGTGAAGTGATCGCAGCTCACCGGATGCCAGGGGTGTTGTTTGCCGAGTAAAATTAGTCCACCGGAGTCCAGACAATCGCCTCTCCACTTCGAATGGCCGCCGTATGAATCCCACGCTGGATGTGGCCTCGTGCGCAGCGTCGTAATGACGTAATCGCGTGACCTGACGCGTTTCGTCACCACTGGGCGACTTTCTCAAAGGGCTGAACTTATATATATATATACTATATATACTATATACTATATATACACACACATTGTGTGCTCATTTGCATGTCATTTCCCAGAATCCCTTACTGCAGTGGGAACACTGTATGCTAGGTGATAATAGTTGAAAGGCAGGGTTGCAGACCTGTCTCAGACATGTGAATGTGCTCACAAGTGATATTCTTTATTGGCTATATGCTAATGGTGGTGGTTTTCCGTCGCCTTTTTCACCCATCATAACTTAATAAATATATATAAGTTGGATTCCGTCTGTTTGTTTGTTTTGTATGTCCGAAGCATCGAAATCTTAGAAACGGCACCATGGAGCAAAACAAAACTTTCACAGGTCATTCTGCTGCGGATTTGGCAGCGAGGGGACATACCACAGCAGTGCGGGGAGATGTGCCGCAAGCAGGGGGGGAGGGGCCGTGACATGTTTCGGCAGCGGGGGGAGACACACACACACAGACAGAGACAAATCTCACCCCGCACTACATCCAGCAGCATGGGGGCGGGGAGAGGGGGGGGCCGGGGAGATGTACCGCCTGGGGGAAGGGGGGCGCCGAGGAGATGTGCCGACAGCGGGGGGGACGGGGACGGGGACATGTATTCAATATTATATTCCCCAGGCGAAGCCGGGTACAAAAGCTAGTGTATATATATATATATGTGTGTGTGTATTTGTCGCGCTTGCCCTGGTCACGTGCGTGGTTCAGCCAATGAGGGCCCCCCACGCATTCAACTAGCTGGCCAAGAATCGCCCGACCGCCGTGACGTCAGGCGCTCGAGCGCCAGCGAGTGCACTCCCACAAACGGGTAGCTTAATTACCCTTTTAAGCCTGGTTGACTCTGATTCTGGTAATGGTGAATGCAGTTTCACTATTCTCTTGTGGGATCCAAGCTTTTTTTGGGTGGATGTTGTTTTACTTCTGATGTCTCCTCCTCTTCAACAAACTTTATAACAAAAAAGAGTCCAGGACAATATTCTCCTGAATCCTTCAAAACGATCAGAGTTCATTTCTGTTCTCTTTTAGGAGATAAGGTTAGGGCTCAAATGATGGAGAAAGTTTTAGTGATGTTTTGTGTTTTAATAACCTTGATAGACTTTCACATGAATTACAAACATCAGGCAGAACGAGGGTGTTAAATTCTGGTCGGAGCCAACAGGGAACAACACAATGCACAAATACGGTAACAACTCACTAGAAAAGAGGGTCAAAGGGGACTGCTTGCTCGTTGGTTGCAGGGCACTGCCAAAGCGAGCTTACCCTGGATGCCTCCTCGTTCCGTCCGTCACAGAGTATTCCAGTACTAGGGCTCACACCCTCTTAATCTACAGTTCACCCATCCAGTTGGCCTGTAGTCACAGAGACCGACCATGAACAGCTGTGGAGCCCTGATGGGCATAAGCTTGTATAGTTTCCTGGCCTCCATCTGAACATATGGAGAACTGGGTGCCAACCAATCAGCGGAGACCTTTGCTGAGCTAAGCAGGAGCTGGTGGCTTGCTCGGGATGGACCAATCAGGGATGTGGGTGGTGCCAGTGCCTAAGGACTACCCTTAGGGGCAGGGCTTGTGAGTGCGAGAAAATTGGTACTGATCAATGGGAAACGGGGCTAAAACCCAAACCCCGATTTCAGCTCCATACCTTCTGCAGAGGTAGACACCGCTTTTGGAGTCTGGATCTCCCCAACAGGAGGGCTTGTCCTTCCCCACCTCGCCATTGTCCATAGACCCTGCATCTGTCTCCACACAAGGCTGGCTAGCTGACTCATTGTATGCCAGTCACTTGACCTTGATTATTGGCCCAAGCCGACAATGAGTCATATAGAGATCTAGGCATTAACCGGGCTGGCAGCCATTTGCAGCCTTAAGATGGCCCATACATAGGACCACCATCTTGACTGGTAGGGGCAACAAGTGGACTTAACCTTTAATATACTGCGCCACACTGCCCCTACCGTCACAAACATCTTATCTCCATGTAAAAGGATGGTTTTTGTTTGATCCTTGTGTGCACTGTATTGCTGACCCTGAAACTTTTGTGTCTCAATGTTAATGTTCCACTTCTCCACTAGCTTGTATCCAGTTATGTGTAACAAGTTTATAAACCAGGCCATTCAATTGCAAATAATTTTGAAACACTGTTCATGTAAATTGGACCCCATTGTCTCTCACTATAAGTTTTTAGGAAGTCCATGCGAGGTAAATATCCCCTCCAAACTCCCAATTATTGTTGAATAGGTTTCGTTCTCAAGGATTACCACCTCCTGCCATTGTGAATAGTAATCTACAATGACCAAGACATAATGGCCTGTTGGAATGTCACATAGATCAATAGCCAAAGCCTCACAAGGTCCAGCTTGCATAGCTGTCCTCCTAATTGGTTCAGGCTTTGGTTTGGACTCTATAACTTAACATGCTGGACAGGAGATAACCATACGCTCTACATCCTTACCAATCCCTACCCACTAGACTTTTTCTTGTATTTGCTGTTTAGTTCACACAAGCCAGTGCCGGCTTGATATCTGTGCCATCAGTGCGACTGCAGTGGGCCCCGCGCTTGCAAAGGCCCCACCTGTGTGGTGGCAACAATGGAGGGAGCCCACCCAGGTGTGGATCACTCAAGCCTGGTCCAACTTCTGTGTGAGGACCCCTTGGATGGGCTCTTTCCAGTGCCACCGCCGCCTCTTCAATCGCCCCACAGGTAGGACCTGGGGAGCATAAGAGGCCTCGTCCTCGGTTTGTACCAGGCCCCGTAATTCTTCAAGTCGGTCCTGCACACAACCTCTTGATGTCCTTCATGTGCTAGTTGTAGGATTTTTCTATGGGATTTATTAGGCATAGCAATTCAATTTCTACACTTGATTAGTTTTCCTGCAAGTATAAGTTCCCCCTTATCTCTTTAATACACAGTAGCATATTTTCCAATTCATCCGTTCTAATCAATCCTAATTGTATACATTCTGAATCCACTACCGAGGCTTCCTCCACCTCACGGAGCATAAGGGATTGCGTTTGCAGACAGAAAGTTTACATACTCCTCTGCAATGCTGTAACACGGTGCTGGAATTTGAGATAATCTCTACAGTGCACCTGCTGCATTTGTGGGTCGTGGTCGATATTTCACTCTGAAATGGTGAGGTAGAAATCTTATTACCTCCTCTCAATTTGGCAGAGGGTTTTGATGAGTATAAGACCTCCAATGGCATATGATCAGTAATACATTTCAACTCCATTTCATATTATACATTAAATCTCTGACGACGCCAAACTAACGCTAGTGCTTGTTTTTCAGTCTGAGAGTATCTTCGATCTGCATCTGCTTGCATACTATGCAGGCCTATAGTTACCATCTTCTTGCGTCTGGACCAAGAAGGCACCTAATCCCACAGGACTAGCACAATCGCCTGGGTTGGTCTAGTTGGATCAAAGTATGCTAGAGTCTTAACACAGATGAGTCGTTGCTTTAGTTCATTAAATACAGGCAGTTCTGTGGCAGCTCATTCTGATCCTAACGTGGAGGTGGACTAAGCGGGGTGCTCCGAGGCTGTGCCGGAGACACCTGAAAACGAGGCTCGGAGCCTAACCAAGCGGGAGATGTGAAAGTGCTTCTGTGCTACGAGACTGCGTGTTGCCGGAGAAGTGGAGAGCAGGACTTTTAAGCAACAGATTTGAAAGTGCTCAGCCTCGATTTGCACCAGATTCCTGGATGGTCCCAACCCCTACAGAGTGTGGAAGCAAACCCTGGGTAAACCTTCAATGTGGTGCCTAGCCAGCTAGGATCCCCCCTCCCCCCCATCTGTATGCCCTGTGTTAGTGAGTATAGCTCAGGGATGTGGGTGGTGCCAGTGCCTAAGGACTACCCTTAGGGGCAGGGCTTGTGAGTGCGAGAAAATTGGTACTGATCAATGGGAAACGGGGCTAAAACCCAAACCCCGATTTCAGCTCCATACCTTCTGCAGAGGTAGACACCGCTTTTGGAGTCTGGATCTCCCCAACAGGAGGGCTTGTCCTTCCCCACCTCGCCATTGTCCATAGACCCTGCATCTGTCTCCACACAAGGCTGGCTAGCTGACTCATTGTATGCCAGTCACTTGACCTTGATTATTGGCCCAAGCCGACAATGAGTCATATAGAGATCTAGGCATTAACCGGGCTGGCAGCCATTTGCAGCCTTAAGATGGCCCATACATAGGACCACCATCTTGACTGGTAGGGGCAACAAGTGGACTTAACCTTTAATATACTGCGCCACACTGCCCCTACCGTCACAAACATCTTATCTCCATGTAAAAGGATGGTTTTTGTTTGATCCTTGTGTGCACTGTATTGCTGACCCTGAAACTTTTGTGTCTCAATGTTAATGTTCCACTTCTCCACTAGCTTGTATCCAGTTATGTGTAACAAGTTTATAAACCAGGCCATTCAATTGCAAATAATTTTGAAACACTGTTCATGTAAATTGGACCCCATTGTCTCTCACTATAAGTTTTTAGGAAGTCCATGCGAGGTAAATATCCCCTCCAAACTCCCAATTATTGTTGAATAGGTTTCGTTCTCAAGGATTACCACCTCCTGCCATTGTGAATAGTAATCTACAATGACCAAGACATAATGGCCTGTTGGAATGTCACATAGATCAATAGCCAAAGCCTCACAAGGTCCAGCTTGCATAGCTGTCCTCCTAATTGGTTCAGGCTTTGGTTTGGACTCTATAACTTAACATGCTGGACAGGAGATAACCATACGCTCTACATCCTTACCAATCCCTACCCACTAGACTTTTTCTTGTATTTGCTGTTTAGTTCACACAAGCCAGTGCCGGCTTGATATCTGTGCCATCAGTGCGACTGCAGTGGGCCCCGCGCTTGCAAAGGCCCCACCTGTGTGGTGGCAACAATGGAGGGAGCCCACCCAGGTGTGGATCACTCAAGCCTGGTCCAACTTCTGTGTGAGGACCCCTTGGATGGGCTCTTTCCAGTGCCACCGCCGCCTCTTCAATCGCCCCACAGGTAGGACCTGGGGAGCATAAGAGGCCTCGTCCTCGGTTTGTACCAGGCCCCGTAATTCTTCAAGTCGGTCCTGCACACAACCTCTTGATGTCCTTCATGTGCTAGTTGTAGGATTTTTCTATGGGATTTATTAGGCATAGCAATTCAATTTCTACACTTGATTAGTTTTCCTGCAAGTATAAGTTCCCCCTTATCTCTTTAATACACAGTAGCATATTTTCCAATTCATCCGTTCTAATCAATCCTAATTGTATACATTCTGAATCCACTACCGAGGCTTCCTCCACCTCACGGAGCATAAGGGATTGCGTTTGCAGACAGAAAGTTTACATACTCCTCTGCAATGCTGTAACACGGTGCTGGAATTTGAGATAATCTCTACAGTGCACCTGCTGCATTTGTGGGTCGTGGTCGATATTTCACTCTGAAATGGTGAGGTAGAAATCTTATTACCTCCTCTCAATTTGGCAGAGGGTTTTGATGAGTATAAGACCTCCAATGGCATATGATCAGTAATACATTTCAACTCCATTTCATATTATACATTAAATCTCTGACGACGCCAAACTAACGCTAGTGCTTGTTTTTCAGTCTGAGAGTATCTTCGATCTGCATCTGCTTGCATACTATGCAGGCCTATAGTTACCATCTTCTTGCGTCTGGACCAAGAAGGCACCTAATCCCACAGGACTAGCACAATCGCCTGGGTTGGTCTAGTTGGATCAAAGTATGCTAGAGTCTTAACACAGATGAGTCGTTGCTTTAGTTCATTAAATACAGGCAGTTCTGTGGCAGCTCATTCTGATCCTAACGTGGAGGTGGACTAAGCGGGGTGCTCCGAGGCTGTGCCGGAGACACCTGAAAACGAGGCTCGGAGCCTAACCAAGCGGGAGATGTGAAAGTGCTTCTGTGCTACGAGACTGCGTGTTGCCGGAGAAGTGGAGAGCAGGACTTTTAAGCAACAGATTTGAAAGTGCTCAGCCTCGATTTGCACCAGATTCCTGGATGGTCCCAACCCCTACAGAGTGTGGAAGCAAACCCTGGGTAAACCTTCAATGTGGTGCCTAGCCAGCTAGGATCCCCCCTCCCCCCCATCTGTATGCCCTGTGTTAGTGAGTATAGCTCTGATCTGTGTTTTTGTGCTGTGCTTGCTGGCTCCGGCTGGAATAGATACTCTTTATTGAACTGCCTGGTCCTGTCTGGTGCCATGATCCCGGGGTTAAATTCTGGTCTTTCTGTGACAGGCCCCTGCACAGCTTCAATAATCTCTTTGTCTTGCAACTCGAGAAGCTCCTTTTCCGCCGCCTTTCTTGCACTGCTACGCAGTGGCTACACAAAACGTTTTATCGTTGGATCAATGTGAATTTCCAACTGAAAATCTTTCAGGTTTTGCAAACCAGACAAAACAATCTTTAAATTCCTCTTTCAGTTTATGGCTAGAACTTGACACCGTATTTATCTCGGCGTCTTTTTCAATAGGTCCAGTTTTAAGCACTCCCAATTGGCTCCCTTTCAGCTAAGGAGGCTCCCTTTCCTACAATAACAAAGAATGTTGTCCAAAGAGGTGAACCCTTCTCTCCTAATGTGTTAAACTTCCCTTTAATCTGTAATGGCGTGTTCCCTGTCCACCAACCAAACAAGTTTTATTAACTAATGTACAGCACCCTGCAAAATGGCGCTATATAAATGTTGTTATAAATAAATAAGCCATATGTATAAACTCTTTTGTTTCGTGCACACAATTTGAGGTGTTTCTATTTTGTGTTTTCAAATCTTCCCAAGAATCTTTGTCAATAACATGGGTCCCTGAATCAGTGAGTACTGCATACTCCGGGTTTCCAACTTCAATATCAGGTTTATAGAAAACAAATACCAAAACCCCGCGCTACTTGCCATTTTATTAGGAACATTTGAAATGTTTTAGTCTTTTAGCGAAGGAGTTATTTGGTTGCATCTTTTGATCCAAAAACTTATTGAAACCTACTAACCACGTCAAGGTAAACTCCATTAAGGAGGTACCTACACTAAATACATCATATTTCCTATTGTCCTATGGACTAAACTTCTTCACTATCACACGAGAAGGTAGCAAAAGGGAACATGTGAGATATGGGAAAGTGCTTAAAGGGTTAAATAAATGACGCATTTATGCTATCTGCGATCATGTGCAATTAGAACTGGCTTGAACCAGACATAAAATTGAGTGCACAGGTCACACACACACACACACACACACACACACACACACACACACACACACACACACACACACACACACACACACACTTCTCTTGTTTATATTAGTCACAGACACACTCATGAAAATGACAAATGCCCAAGAGTGGACCTAAACGTTGATCTTATTCACAATGTAATGATTACCATTTTTGTGTAATTGTTGACCTTTGGCGTGCCATCAGTTCTGTGATACATGGCATACACACACCCCTCTTGATGTGTGGATTCCGCTGGACGAGCACCCATGGCATAGTATACTACAGTATCGCGAGTGCTCCGATCTCAGGACAGTCACAGACTCTCACCACCCACCTTCTGTAGAGAGGCAACTTGAGGCTACCACATTGTAGGCACACGTATAAGGGCTGTTATATAGTGGCCGTGTGCACGCACGGCACTTATAATTGGCTGAGGTTAGTCAGCCCTTCTATACAAGGGCATCCGGCCAACAGCGGGGAAGACGGGGAATAGAATGATTTTGCGCTGCTACCGGCGCTGAAATGTGTGTGTATGTGTGTATGTGTGTATGTGTGTATGTGTGTATGTGTGTATGTGTGTATGTGTGTATGTGTGTATGTGTGTATGTGTGTATGTGTGTATGTGTGTATGTGTGTATGTGTGTATGTGTGTATGTGTGTATGTGTGTGTCTGCACAATATTAATAATTTTTTTATTTTTAACAATGTGTTAAAAAAAAAAAAAAATTCACACACACACACAGTACCTTCACAGCTCACAGCATACACAAAAAGCATGCGGCACGTGCACACGCGTTCGCACTGGTGCGCGCACGCACACGGCTGCAAAAACTAGATAACAAGCCTAAAACACATATTTGCTAATCGGAGAATTGTCAAGAAGCGCAGAACCTGAAGCTCAGGGCCAGACACCTCAAGAAAAACTAATTTGCAAAACAGAAATAAATGACCTCGAACCTACCAATATATCAAAATGCATCAGTACCACCTCCCCTAGCCTTACTGCTACAGCATTGAAAGATATATAGTGGTACTGATGCATTTTGTGTTATGGGTGCGCTTGAGCTCCCCTAATTCTGTTTTGCTCACTGTAACGTTTACCTGCATTGAGTCGCTCAAGTGTAAAAATGATCAAAACTGCTCCTGTCTTCCTTCCTATAATTAACAGTACTGCAGCTCTTTCTCTTTCTTGTGAAAAGGTTTGCAGCTAGCTTCAATATTCTGAGCTTCTTTTTTTTGCAAACTGCAAAATGTCCAATCCTTCCCCAATTATGGCAGATTTTTACCTAGTGCAACAACACAGTTATGTCTCGTGTCCCCCCCCCCTCTGCCACATTTAGAGTAGCTTTCTGTTGCTGAGAGTCTTGAATAAAACTGTATTTCCCCTTTTGATTTTCGTCGCAGAGATTCCCGGTTAGTATTTATGGATTCATTCCCTTTATTGTGTGACTGTGTCAGAAGAAAATATCAGCGCTCCTCTAATAGGGGAAAAAAGTGCTGCAATATGTTCCGTGCTAATATAGTCATAAAAGTGTTGATACAAAAAGACAAAACACTGAGGTGACAAAAAAATAATAGTGGTAAACAATATCATACGTACGAGTAACGAAAAAAGAGTCCACAGTAAAGATACTATGTATATAGTGCATGAGCACAAATATCCAATATAGCACAGGGGCCAACTAGCCACACATGCTCCAGCTTGCCCGCCCCGCAAGGATCCGAGCTGCAGAGGCTAGCCCCGTGGGCGTCCCTGCACGCAGATCTGCACATCTCACCCCATACTCGCCCAACCTTCCGCTGACGACAGCGCTGGCCGGGGGAGAACGGGGTGCCAGGGAAGGAACGCAGGGGGGGATGAGGCCCTTCACTTACCCTTGGGGGTGTCCTGCGACCTCCCCTGCTGCCACCCGCACATGTCGGAGCCCCCCTTGAGACCCGCAGCATTTCCAGGGTGCCTGAGCTTTCCCGTCGCGCGGGATCTCACCGGCCCGCCAGCTCCCACGAGCAGTAAAAACTCCTGCTTCTGCCTGGTGGGAGGGCCAGTACAGGAGCTATCCGGAGATCACACCGCGCGTGTTGCTGCTTCTGCCTGGTGGGAAGGCCAGTACAGGAGCTATCCGGAGATCACCCCGCGCGTGTTGCTGCTGCTGCCAGGTGGGAGGGCCAGTACAGGAGCTATCCGGAGATCACACCGCGCGTGTTGCTGCTGCTGCCTGGTGGGAGGGCCAGTACAGGAGCTATCCGGAGATCACACCGCGCGTGTTGCTGCTGCTGCCTGGTGGGAGGGCCAGTACAGGAGCTATCCGGAGATCACACCGCGCGTGTTGCTGCTGCTGCTGCCTGGTGGGAGGGCCAGTACAGGAGCTATCCGGAGAACACACCGCGCGTGTTGCTGCTGGGCTGAGTGTGACCGGTAGGTGAAGCGACATGGTAGGAGGGGGGAATTTCTCAATTTTGACATGGTGTGGCGAATTTCACATCTCATTCACCACACCTTTGGCTACATTGAAAAATAGGTTGCCCACCTCTGTAATATTGTATCTGAAAAAAGGCAAGAGCGTCTTATAATGCCACCAGGGGCTTCTCCAACAGATGAATCAAGGGAAAAGGAGCGGCTGAGTGAGTAAAGACACTGACTGGCACTGAGTTTGGTGCAGGGGAACCTGGTTCAATTCCTGGTGTCGGCTCCTTGTGACCTTGGGCAAGTCACTATATCTCCCTGTGCCTCAGGCACCAAATACATAGATTGTAAGCTAAACGGGGCAGGGACTGTGACTGCAACATGTCTCTTTAAAGAGCTACGTAAAACTAGCAGCGCTATACAAGAACAAACCATTATTATTTTTTTTTTTTTAACATTTTTATTAGGAAACAGGCAAATTTACAGGCATATTTCACATCGCAATATCCTAATACACTTTGATTTTCAAATTTTCTATGTTGGAGGGGGGGGGGGGGTGTACCGCCAAGAGTGGCGCGACCTCTGGGTCACCGGGTGACCGGGGGAGCGAGAGGTCTGAAAAAGAGAGGGGGGGGGGGATAGAGGGGGAGGAATGGGGGTGGGTATAGAGATGGGGGGGTGAGGGGTGAGCCTCCCCCACCCCGCAGACTCCAGCATCCTTCAGGCTGAGGTCTGAATGGTCATAATTTCTTCTATCAGCTTCTCTTGGGTGTCAGTGAATCTCCCAGGGTTCCCATATTTTGTAGTTGCTTGCAGTCTTGCGTTTGAGAAACGCCGTCAGACGTTCCATGAGCATTACATCGTCTATTCTTCTCTTGACCGCCTGAATGGAGGGGGGAGAGATCTTTTTCCAGGAGAATGCCACAGCACACCTAGCCGCGGTAAGGATGGAGGAGATTAATTTTCCTACCGGGCGGTCAATTTCCTCTATTGGCCTGCCCAGGAGGAAGGTCAGTGGATCTGGGTCTAATGTGAGGCTAGTTACCTCTCGGATTAAAGTTTGAATAGAAAGCCAAAATGTTTGGATTTTTGGGCATGACCGCCAAATGTGGGCCATGTCTCCTCTCTGTCCACAGCCTCTCCAACATAGATCTGAGACCAGGGGGTAGATTTGCTTTAATCTAACTGGGGTAAGATACCAGTGGAACATGATTTTGTAGATATTCTCTTTTGTCGTGGTACAGATGGAAGTTCCTGAAGCAGCGTCCCATATATCCTCCCAGTCTTCTCTATCTATGTCTATACTCAGTTCCGCCTCCCACTTGGACATGTAGTCATGGGTGGAGGGGCCTGCTGTTCTCTCCATACCAGCGTATATGTTAGAGATCAATGCTTTTTGATGTGTACAAGTTCGGCAGAGCCTCTCAAAGTTGGTGAGGGGAGGATACTCAAATTTTGGGGACAATTTTTGGAGATAATGTCTAATTTGGAGATACTTAAATGGACTCAATTCTGGGGCCTCGTGTTTTGTTCGTAATTCTTGGAAGTTCAGCAGCCTTCCATCGCTCAATAGGTCGGCGACCACCCTAACCCCCTTCAGATGGAAGTAGTCGAATTGTTTTGGTTCACATCCTGGGGGGAAATGGGGATTGTTGTGGATCGGAATAAGCAGAGAGCCCGGAGCAGTTAGTTTAAACTTTGATCTGCATTTCCGCCAAACTTCCCAAGTGTATCTGGTGGCACCAAGGTCGAACCTACGGGATGGTCTATCCCCCTTGTCTATGCACCAAAGGTGGGCCTGCAGAGAAGGCGTTTTTACGTAGTGGGATTCAATATCTCGCCAGCAATAGAGACCCGGGTCTGCGTTCCACACTACGGCTTGCCTCAACTGGGCCGCTAAATAATACTTTGTGATATCTGGGACACCTAGGCCCCCTCTTTCTCTTGGCGTCAGGAGCACCGATCTGGCAACCCTGGGCCTTTTGCCCTTCCAGATAAAGTTAAACATTCTATTCTGGATGTTTTTAAGTTCAGGGCTGGGAACATGGATCGGGAGTGTCTGGAAATAGTATAGCAATCTGGGGAGTATATTCATTTTTACTGAGATCATCCTTCCGATCCATGAGATCTGGTAGTCTTCCCATTTGTCCAGGTCTTTTTTGATTTTCCCGAACAAAGCCGGGTAATTATATTTGTACAATGACTGGTAGTTACCTGATACATTCACTCCCAGATATTTAATGTATGAGGAACTCCATCTATAATTAAAGTTCAGTTTTAGTAAGTTGGTTTCCGATTCTGATACATTTAAGTTTAGGGCTTCTGATTTGTCATTATTAATTTTGTAGTCCGAAATTTTGCCGAACTCCACCAATTCTTTATGTAGATTGGGGAGCGATGTTTGGGGGTGAGTTAGGGACAGTATTATGTCGTCGGCAAAGAGCGAGATTTTGTAATTTGTATCGCCAATTGGTACGCCCTGGATATTTGTGCTCTCGCGTATTTTGGCCGCCAGGGGTTCGATTGTCAGGGCGAAGAGAAGAGGGGATAAAGGACAGCCCTGCCTTGTACCATTTGTTATTGGAAATCTTTGCGCTGTACCTCCCGGGAGTTTGATTGCTGCTGATGGATTTTGATATAGTGCTCGGACCCCCTCTAGGAATGAATCCCTGAAACCAAATTTTTGTAAGGTTTTGTCTAGGAATAGCCAATTGATTCTGTCAAACGCCTTCTCTGCGTCCAAGCTCAGGAGAACTGCCTTGGTGTTTGTAAGGTTAATGTGATCTATTATATTTATAATTTTGCGGGTGTTGTCCGAGGCTTGGCGGCCTGAGACAAATCCTACTTGGTCGTTATGGATTAGTCTGGGTAGAATGGGGTTTAATCTGTTCGCTAGTATTTTGCTGTATAGCTTAAGGTCGTTGTTCAACAGCGATATGGGGCGGTAACTCCCACATTGCATTGGGTCTCTCCCCTCTTTGTGGATTATTGCTAGGTTAGCCAATGACATTGATGCTGGTATGGGGTCGCCTTCCATAAAGGAGTTGAACAAGTCCAGCAGGTAAGGAGATAGGGACGGGAGAAACCTCTTGTAGTAGGCGTTTGTGAATCCATCAGGGCCGGGGGCTTTGGATAGTTTTAGAGCTTTTACCGCGTCTGCCAATTCCTCTTTTGTAATTTTCCCATTTAGTGTCTCGTTCTCCTTCTCTGTTAAGGATGGGAGGTTGCAGCTATCTAAATAGTTTGAAACTGCCGTAAGCCTTGATGCTCTATTATTTTCCTCTTGAGTTCTGAGGTTGTATAATTTGGTATAAAATTTGGTGAATTCCTCCGCAATGTGTCTGTCATTATATAATATGTGACCTGACCTGCTCTTGATCGCAGTTATTTGGGACCTCTTTTGTACCCCTCTTAATTTACTGGCCAATAGTCTGTCAGCTTTATTGCCCTTATCATAGTATCTCTGGTTAGTCCATCGAAGGGCTTTTTCGACATCCTCGAGTTGGATCTTTTTCAACTCATTTCTGGCGGTAGTTAAGGTTTTGTATATTTTCCCCGAGGGGTTGGATTTGTGTTGCTGTTCTAGTTTGATTATTTTCTCTGTCAAGCCTTTGAGTAGTTTTGCCTTAGTTTTTTTCCTATGGGATGCTATGGAGATAAAAGTACCTCTGATGGTTGCCTTATAGGCTTCCCATAGTACCGCTGAGGATGGGACTGAACCTGAGTTGTTCCTGAAGTACTCTGATAGGGCCGACTTGATTTCTCTCTCTATTTCCGGGTGATTCAATAATGAATCGTTTAGTTTCCAGTTAAATGCGCTCGACTTTATGAATGGAACTGAGAGAGTTAATGAGATAGGGGCATGATCCGACCATGTGATCGGGCCTATATCCGTTTTTTGGGAGGCCTCCAAGACATTCTTGGTTGTAAAGAGGTAGTCAATGCGAGAATAGGTCTGGTGGGGTGCGGAGTAAAAGGTATAGTCCCTTTGGCCCTGATGTTGGGATCTCCAAACGTCCACTAGGGAAAAATCTTTGATAATTGCTCTAAATGCTGTTCCCATCTTTAGGGATAGTACCGTGTGTGGGCGGTCAGAAGGGAGTGTCTTATCCTCCTGTGGGTTTAAGGCCATGTTTAGGTCTCCCCCCACTATCAATGAGGATAGGTAGGTAGGGTCAATTGTGTTTAGGGCTGTTTTCAAGAACTCTGCTTGGTTCTCGTTTGGTGCATAGAGGTTGACCAGGGCGATCGCCGTGCCTGCTAGTGAGCCATATGCCACAAGAAATCTACCCCCTGGGTCTGAAACTTTTTTGACAAAATTGAATGGGGTTCCCTGGCGGATTAAAATGGCTACCCCTCGTTTCTTGCTACTGAACGAGGAATAATAGCTCAGCGGGAATGTATTATTAAATATTTTAGGCAGCTCGTGGTCTGTGAAGTGTGTCTCCTGGAGAAAGATGATATCTCCTTGGGATCTTTTCATTTCCTGGAGGGCTAGTTTTCTCTTCCTATGGCTCTGTAGTCCTTTAACGTTAAGAGAAATAACTTTGATTGGGGCCCGGTTAGCCATTTTTGTTATCTCTGGAGGGGCCTTTGCGGATCACCCCTTTCCCAACCGGGGGACCGTGACTGATTACTGTGCCTGTGGGATAGGAAAGAACATCTCTGGCGGAAGAGGGTGACCTGTTGTCTGGACCTGGGTCCGCGGTGTCGGGGGGGTGGAGGGGGATAGGGTGGACGGGAAGGGTAAAGGACTGCTGGGACAGCACCAGCAGGCAGAGAGAAAAAGGATGGGGGCCCGAGGGCGCCCCCAATGGGGTGTAGCCGGAATTGCATACCGGCATTCGGACTTAGGGTCCTTGGGGGGTAGACCCGGGAGTACCGACTGGCTCGTCCAGGAGGGTGTGGACCCCTTAATGGTTTTTTCAACAACCTTTTTCCCTATGTGTATATAGCCAACAGGGAGAAGGATAGAGACAGGGGGTGGGGGGTGGGGAGAGGGTGCTCCCTAGTGGGGCCGGGGTGGCCTATGATGGTCTAGTGAGACAGGTGATCTTTTACATAAGCATACATTCAGGTAACGCAGGCGTTAGTTTCCCCGCATGTCTGATCAGTTATAACGATTCCCTCTGGATAAACGTTTCGACAATAACATCCTATTTAACTTTTTAACTCTAACAAGCATAAACCATAATAAACACTCAGCTATCTTATACGGTGCCTATTCTGTGGGGCTGATTTGCTGGCAGAAGAGGGCTGTCTGTAGGTCTCTTAGCGACCTCTTGTTTGCGGCGGGGGGGGGGAGGGGGTGAGGGGGAGGGAGGGGGGGTAGAGGGGGAGGGAGGGGGGGTAGGGGGGGAGGGAGAGGGGGGAGAGGAGGAAGGGGGGAGGGGGGGAGAGGAGGGAGGGGGAGAGAGGGGAAGGGGGGGAGGGAGGAAAGGGAGGGGGGAAGAGGGGGGAGGGAGGGGAGGGAGGGGGTGGAAGGAGGGAAAAGGGGGGGGGGAGGGGGGGAAGGGGGGAAGGGAGGGGGGGAAGGGGGGGAAGAGGGAGGGAGGGGGGAGGAGGGAGGGGGGGCGAGGGGGGGAAGGGGAGGGGGGGAGGGAGGGGGAGGGAAGGGGGAGAGAGAGGGGAAGGGAGATGGGGAAGGCGGGAAGGACAGGTGCTCCATAGTGGGGTAGGAGTGGCCTATGATGGTCGAGTGGAACAGATGATCTTTTGCATAAACGTACATTCAGGTAACGCAAGCGTTAGTTTCCCAGCATGGCAAATCAGTTATAGCAATTCCCTCTGGATAAACGTTTCGACAGTAACATCCTATTTAACTTTTTAACTTTAACAAGCATAAACCATAATGAACACACAGCTATCTTATACAGTGCCTATTCTGTGGGGCTGATTTGAGGGGGGGGAGGGGAGGGGGACGGAGGGGGAGGGGGGGGGGGGAAGGGGGGGAGGAGGAGGGGAGGGGGGGGGGAGGAGGAGGGGAGGGGGGGGGGGAGGAGGAGGGAAGGGGAGGGGGGGAGGAGGAGGGGGGGAGGAGGGGGGGAGGAGGAGAGGGGGAGAGGAGGAGGGGGGGGAGAGGGGGAGGGAGAGGGGTGAGGGGAGAGGGAAGGGAGGGGGAGGGGGGGGGGGGAGGAAGAGGGGAGAGGGAGGGGAAAGGGGGGGGGGGCAGATACACCTGTACCAATATGGATAGTCGACGGTCCTTCTGCGTGGACCATGGAAACAGGCCCCGTCCGGATCCCCACCCTCCCCCCCGCCCCCCCCCACCCCCCCACAGACCGTCTTCAGGAACGGGGAGGCTCTCTGCAGCTGGCGCCGCGGCTTCCTCTCGTCAGTTCTCCTTAAGCGAGGGGGCCCCCCTCGGCTTCAAGCAGGCTCTCCTCCTGGGATCCCCGCCCCCCTCCCACCCAAAAGCCGCAACCGGCGTTTCCCCCTCAGCTCCGCGCCTTAGCTCCGCTCCTTGGACCGCTCATGCAGGTCTTCTATGGTGGTGCAGGTGAGTCTCCAATGAGACCTGGGTACTGGGTGCGTCGTCGAGGTTCCCTCAGCGGAGTGGTCCTCAGGCGTGAGTTCGGCCCTCAGGGGCGTGCTCTTTCAAGTGATCTCACTCCATGATGTAGGTGGGCCGACTGTGCTGCCGGGGATTTTATTTCGACGTTCAGGTGAACTCCCCGGGGTAGACGGTCGTTAGCAGGTGTATCTGCGTCTTCTCTTCAGTGATCACTGCAGGCGGATGCATCCGCTCAGTGCTGGGATAGATCTACGGCAACGGCCAACTGGGAATAAGGAGGTTAGTTTGGGTTTTCCTTTACTCTGTAGACGGTGGTATCTGCTTGGCACTGGGGTAGGTCTGCGGCCACGGCCAACTAGGAATAAACAAGGATCGGTTTGGTTTTCTCTTTACTTTCCTTTTCCCTGTGTCTGGGTCTGAGCAGCGGTTCTACGGGAGGAGCGGATGGACTCTTCTCCTTCTTCCGTCTCTCGGCTCGGGCGCTCTACTGAACCCCACGAGGACGGGGGAGTGAGGCCTAATGCCCTTGCAAATGCCTCCATTTCCTCCGGGCGTCTCAAGGTTAGGAATTTCCCGTTTCTGCTGGCCGTCAGTCTAAACGGGAATCCCCATCTGTAGCGAACGCCACTTTCCCTCAGGAGCAGCGTTAGGGGCTTGATTTCTTTTCGCCTGTTAACGGTGATTCTGGATAGATCACTGTAGACTTGTATTCTTTCCTCTTGGAAAGTAATATCGCCTTTTTCTCGGCAGGCTGTCAGGATTCTTTCTTTAGTGGTGTAACTGTGAAATTTGACAATCAGGTCCCTTCTTCTTTTCGGATCCTCTGATCTGGGGCCAAGGGCCCGGTGGGCCCGGTCTATCTCCATGTCTCTGGGTTCCAAATCGTTACATAGGGAGGAGAAAAGTTCCGAGAGGTATGGTCGGATGAGATCAGGGAGAACAGCCTCCGGGACGTTACGGATCCGCAGGTTCTGTCTCCTGTCCCTGTTCTCCTGGTCCTCTATCGCGTCTTTTAGGCTCGTAACTTCTTCCCCCAGCCGAAATACTTCATCTTCGGCCTCCATTAGCCTCTGGAGAGTCTCTCCCTGTTTTGTCTCAAGTTCGGTGGTTCTCTCGGTGAGGCCTGATATCTCCTCCTTGAGCTCCGTGATGGCTAGCTTGAGGTCATGTTGCAGTGAGGAATGGAGTTTGTTGTGGAGGGATGTCATGAAATCCTCGAGGTATGTTTTTGTTATTACCTCTCCCCGGTCGTGACGGTCGCTTGCGGTGGTGGAGGAGCCGCGTGCGTCGGTGCCGCTTTGGCTTTCAGGCGTCGCGCCTGGGCTTCTCTGCGTCGGCGGAAAAAATTTAGTTACCGCTGGGGTTGAGGCTTTTTTCTGTCGCGACTGCATTGCCGCGGTATTCTTCCTTCTGGGAATGTTTGTCTGGTGCCGTAAGCGTTGGGGGAGGGGCGGTGATCCAGGGGGAGGGGGGGGGGCGAGACGCAAGGACGTTGTGGAGGAATGAGGTAGAGTTATTTATTTATTTATTCTGTAGTGTCTGGGTAGCTGAAATGATGTGGTACTCAGTGCCTCCAGCAGTGTTAGGGATACTCTGCTGTTAGCACTCCTTGTGTGGTGCTGGTGACTGTGTGTGGGGCCCTCTCAAGATGGCCGCTGTTCTCTCTCTGCCCCACCACCAGGGCTTACCCCCTCTCAGCGCTCCCCCTCTCCCACACCTCGGTCCGGTGTTTATTTATTTATTTATGCTGCCAGGGACCCGCAGCACAGATGCTCCGCTCGCGCTCTCTCTCCCCCACCTCCGGTTCGGCTGTTATTTATTTATTTATGCTGCCGGGTGCTGCCGGGGACCCGCAGCACAGATGCTCCGCTCGCGCTCTCTCTCCCTCCCCTCCGGTTCGGTATTTATTTATTTATTTCCTCCTCCTCGCGGCCGCGGGAGGATGCGGCGGGTGTTCCTACCGTTCCGAAGGCAGGGGGAGCTCCGTCCCTGTCCACCGCCGACTCTCCGGCTTCCTACCACGCGGGACAGATGGTGCCACGCTGCTCCTTCGCTCCGGTGGGCCCGCTCCTCGCAGGGTGGTCTCCCAATGTTGATTTTCGGCTCGCCGGGATCGGTCTCTCTGGGGCTTTACGAGGTACCGGGGTTGGTGATGTGATAGTTGGGGAGAAGGCGCTTATTTATATAATTATTCACAGGGGTCCACAGAGCTTTCCTAGTACGCAGCCATATCTGGTGACGTCACCGGAAGCCCCCTCAACAAACCATTATTATAAAGGAAAATGTCTAAAAGACAGATACGAGAAGCGCTCGCTCCGTAGTTCAATAAGGTACAATAAATATATAGGATTTTAATAAAACAATTCGGACAAATGCATGGTATATAAAAATCTCGCATATCGTGTAACACGTCATAGGTCCTGTTATGTGGGGAAACTGAGTGACACAGAAACGGAATCTGATACTGCAGTCAGGGATACCAGCGTGATGCAGGAACGGAACCCATCACTGATACTGCAGTCAGGGATATCTTTTTGATGCAGGAACGGAACTCGTCACTGGTACTGCAGTCAGGGATGCCCGCGTGATGCATGAACGTAACCCGTCACTGGTACTGCAGTCAGGGATACCAGCATGATGCAGGAACGTAACCCGTTGCTGGTACTTCAGTCAGGGATACCAGCGAGATGCAGGAACGGAACCCATCACTGGTACTGCAGTCGGGGATATCTTTTTGATGCAGGAACGTAACTCGTCACTGGTACTGCAGTCAGGGATACCAGTGTGATGCAGGAACAGAACCCGTCACTGATACTGCAGTCAGGGATACCAGTGTGATGCAGAAACAGAACTCGTCACTGATACTGCAGTCAGGGATACCAGCGTGATGCAGGAACGGAACCCATCACTGGTACTGCAGTCAGGGATACCGTGTGATGCAAGCTTGAACTTGTCAGTCCAATGCTGCGATCATCTGAACTGGCAGCTCCAATAGGACAAAGTTCAATATAGCCTGTTTCTACGGACAGCTGGTGTAGCCTTTTTAGAATCCGTTTGAAATGGCATGAAAGCTCAGTCTTGGCCCGATTGCGTGAAGTCAAACGTCAGCGTCGATACCCTATATGTTTCGTCACCATAAAGATGACTTCATCAGGGGCGTGTACAGATACAGGGTATAGAGAAGTAATTATAGAGATCAAGTACAACACCTACAATGTAATCAATTAAAAACAGTGTTGGCAATAAGGATAACTCCCAAATAACAAGTAATTGTGTGTGTGTGTGTGTGTGTGTGTGTGTGTACGTACACAAGAAAAGAGACAAAAAGTATCCCACGTATAGCACTCAAGTATGCAAAAAATTGTATAAATGTATTATAAATAACGTCACATACAACAATAATACAACAGTCCCTGAGCCTACCCTCTAATAATATAAAGGGAGAGTCCCCTGGAAAGAAGAGACAACCATTGGCTGAATAAAAAAGTTAAGTCAACACTGGCAGTAAATATATCTTGGTAGAAGAGCATGTAATGAGCCCTGTGCCAATAAGACCGTCCGGTCTGGGAGCAAACCTAGTACAGTCACCACCAAATAGAGATTGATACTACATAAGCAAGCATATACCAAGGGCACCAAGAAGCAAAAGCTACCAGAATAACAGTATATACATACACACACATACACGAGAAATTGAAGAAAAAAAAGATTAAGAGGGGGATGGATAAACTGAAAGAAATGAGAAATATTATGATGAATACAAAATGAAGAGTATATATAGTGGGACCAGGATCGCCCCCAGTTTTATGTGAATTTATTCATGGGTTTTGGGGATCAAAGCCAAGTCCGGACCAATAACCCACTGGGGCCGGGCCTTGTCCACTATGGCCGTTTCATGGATAACATACTTATTATTTGGGACACAGATTTTAGCAATATAATGGATCTGTTTGCACATTTCATTTCTAATTCCTTGGGCCTGGTATTTACCCATACTGTGGACCCTAGACAAATTTATATTTCTTGTTTTATTGCTTAGCGTTAACTCTCAATTTAGTATTCAGAGTGATGTACGTATTAAACTAGTGGCAACTAATGGGTATATACATGCAGCGAGCAATCACTATAGGAGATGGCTAAGGCCGAGCTCATACAATCTGCTTGCTTGCGAGAGTGCGAGCTCTTACAGTGCCGCATGGCTGAAGCACAAGCGATCTGTTGCTCGTAGCGTTTCAGGTGATGTGGGGCGTGGCTATGACATCACGGAGCTGGTTCGCCGTGATTGGCTGAACCGCTCATGTGACGCAGCAGCCGCCTGACAAGACAAAATGTATTGTCTCCTCAAAACGCTGCCGCATCAACTCGCTACTTCGCCTGCAGGCGCGCATGCACTTGGGTAACTCTCATAGCAAACAACGAGAGTACCTTTGTCGTGCACGCAGCAACTCCGCAAGTAGGAGCTCAGACTAAGACAGAATGACTACTGTGTGATGATTGGCTCATGCCCCACTAATTAAATTGCTAAAGTAGTGAAATAGTATTATGAACTTTAAGGAAAACAAAAATAGGTAGCGCTAATTCTAAATGGGGGTGTGATGCAGATTCACCCACTTTGGTGATATAAATGGTGTTAATAAAAAATAAAAATGGTATATGGCTGCCTAAGATATCACTCTGACCACCTGGTCAGAGAAAGATGGGAATGAAAAGGAGGAAGTATATCTCTGGCGCCCAACAATAGCGAATTATATAAATAAAATATACAACCAGGACTGGCAGATGACTCAATTCCCGGAACGGGGTTCAGTCGATGGGGATCATATACATGAAATAAAAACAGACAAGGTACATAGCATAATACTGTAAGGCTAAAACATGTATAACACACACTTAGACTAACATGCAAAGCTATTGGAAGCTGAAACGAATAACAGGTAAACTGAATAATTATGAAAACATTTAATAAATGACACGATGATTAACACTGATGAGATATGATATCCTATGGATATAGTCCCACTGGAACCTCCTCTGTATCAGATAGACTGCCCACTTACCGGATGGAAAGTGGTAGTAGGCGATGGAGATATCTGAGTGTCTTCCCTCTCGTCTTTGGCCCAATAGTTCCTGGCCCCTTTCTCCGAAACAGGCTGCGTCCTGTTCTCCCACAACTTCCTTCCGGGCAGCACGCCACTCCTGGTCTCGCGAGGCCTGATGGAGACTTGAGAAGAACTCTTGAGTCGCCAACTGCAACTGCAACTCTGTCACAATTACCCCTACACGCACTTGGCCGTTCCACGGCGAATCTGCAGTTGCAGTTGACGTCACATGACTTGACGTCACATGACCCTGCGGCGTCATTTGAAGCCTGCGTTGCCATGGCGATGTGTGACCAGGAGTGTCTGAAACAAGGTAAGTAGAAGTCTACAGAGGCCCTGCAGCTCCCCCAGCATTAATTTAAATGTATTCGGGAAGCGTGCGGGGCCTCTGATAACACTGCGCCCCCCACTTTGCACACTGCTGGGTTAAGGAACCCCAAGTGAAATTCTGAGGAACCCCAACCATCTTAAATAGCAACTCTGTGATCAGATCCATTGTAAATTCCTCTGTATTTGATATCATTTTCAAATGACAGGGAACCCTTTAGGGATGCCTGGGAACCCAATGACTCCTAGGAACCCTGGTTGAAAAAACACTGGTCTAGTGACCCCTAACCAAACTGTAACTGGACTTTCTCATTACTATTACTGTGCTGTAGTCATAAACGGAAAGAAAACAGTATATTACATGACTGGTCTCCAAACACAGTATTGTGGAATATTAACCACATTGATCCCGATGAGTAGCCATATTAATGCAAATGTTTCCTTTCCCTCCAGCCTTATAGAGAGGTCTTTGATTACTTCATTGAAGATTTTAAGACTTACAAACCACTGCTGTGCGCTATTAAGAAAGAATATGAAGTTACTTTAGGTAAGTGACAAGTCCATTGATTTCAGTAAATTGTGGATAGCACTCAAATCGGCCCTAAAGCAGTTGAATGAATAACCTCCTAAGAGTGATGAGCCCTACATATAAGCAAAGATGGTATAACATGCTATTACCTTCCTCCGTGTGCTGGCACATGGGACATTAACTGAATGTCACAAGGACATTGCAAGCATTTTAATACACCCCACATTTGTTCTAGTCTCAGTACATGTGTTTATTGCTGTTCTGTGTGTCCACATGGCAGTGTTATCAGACTTTTACATACAATATTGATATGACCTTAGCACTTATAGCAGGGGTTCTCAACTCCAGTTCTCAAGACCCCCCTAACAGGTCAGGTTTTCAGGGTATCCCTGCTTCAGCACAGATGACTCAATCGGTCTCTGCTTCAGCACAGGTGGCTCAATCAGTCCCTGCTTCAGCACAGGTGGCTCAGTCTTTGACTGAGCCACTGATTGAGCCACCTGTGCTGAAGCTGGGGTATCCTTAAAACCTGGCTTGTTGGGAGGTCCTGAGGACTGAAGTTGAGATCCGCTGACTTATAGCACAGGAACACACGGTTTCAGTAAGCAAAGAATATTTCTACATTAAAGATGTTAACCAAGCACAGTTCACCTCGTGCTAAATACATTCTATGATTACAATGACAAATTGTATCCAAATGTATTTTCTAAAACATCGTACAATCTATTGATGTATGGTCGTTTTAAGGATTGTTGCTCCGTAGCTGCCATGTTCTTTCCCAGAATCCCCTGCCTGTCTCATGCTCACTGCTTATGGGCTCTCCTTCCCAAGTGGCATCATCAGACTAGGGATTCTGAGATTAGAGATTCATCTCATTCTACTGTATCTGCTGCGTTGTTCTATCCATCGCAGCAGGGATTTTCAGAGGAGCTTTCTCTTGGGTCCAAGGACCTTTCCGGGGGGCTGTGGGGAGAGGAGAGCAGAGCAATGTGAAGGGGTACCCGTTAGAAAGGAAAGATCAACAGTTTTTGTTTGTAATCGAGCAGATACGGTTGCACTTCCGCTGACACATTTTATCTGTTTCATGCACTGTTGCTGGTGTTCTTTGCACAATTCGAGCTTTACTCTAACCCAGTGTCCTTTTAGTTAAGTAACAATGGAGAGAGAAGGAGTAGATAGTCTGATACCTTTTATCGGACCAACAGGTAGTTGACATGGTGCATACGACCTTTCGAATCTCTCGGGGTTCTTCATCAGGTAGAGCAGAGATCTAGAAACGGGATATTATATACAGTATTGTGCAGGGATAGTACGTAGTTACAATGGACATGAAAGTGAGATGACAGGGTGGTTACTGGCAGGCTAGTGAAAAAATAAACAGAGGAGGCTAAACATCCTGCTAGCTACTGTTATGTGATTGGGACCTTCACGTACAGGAGTAAGATGTGGAATGGAACAATATTAGAGAGGAACGAGCCCAGATCCGACATCCCAAACCCCTGGAATCCGAGCACTTTTTTGTTAGAGCGGGAGCACCATGTGACCTGTCTCCTACTCTTTCTTTCAGTCACAAATTAGAAGAATATATATGTTTAACTTGTCTGACAGTACCAGTTACGTTAATTCAGATAATCGTTACAACACCCTTATCTGTTGGCTTCTAATGTATAATAAATATATATACCACCAACGAGTCAGTAGAAGAAACACACATGACTAGCTTAGCTGTGGAGCCAATCAGGACCTTCCTGGTGGGTGGGGCCTTCCTGGTGGGCGGGGCCTTCCTGGTGGGCGGGGCCTTCCTGGTGGGCGGGGACTAGCAGCCGATATAAATAACTGCACAGGCGGAAAAAACGTGTTTGAATCTTCCAGATTGTGCAGCTGCTTATTTCTACTCTGTCCTACCACCCCAGGGGCCGGCGCTGCCCTCTCACCCCTCACTATAATAACCCCCCCCTCCAGCACATAATCGCCCCTCCGGTCCTTAACATCCCCCCCTCCGGTCCTTAATATCCCCCTCCCTCTGGCTCATAACAAATCGACCCCCCCTACCTATTTGAGCAGTATTCACAACCTTCAAAGGGCCCCTTTGTGAGCCGTCTCAAGGCCCCTCCATGGGCCATTGCAGGCCCATTCCCAGGGCCCCGTGCAAACCTTTCCACAGCCCCTCTGCAGGCCCCCTCTGTGGTCCGTTGACAGGCCCCCTCTGTGGTCCGTTGACAGGGCCCCTCTGTGGGCGTTGTAGCAGGTCCCTTCACAGACCCCCTCGTTTAGCCTCCATGCAGTGCAGGCCATCACAGGCTCACCACCCACGTGTTCCTGCTTCCTCCTCCAGTCCTTCACTCCATACCAAGGGAAACTCCCCTCAGTCAATACCTCTTCCTCGTCCCCCCTTACCCATACCTTCTCCCCCTCCCTTACCCATACCTTCTCCCCCCTCCCTTACCCATACCTTCCCACCACCTTACACTATACCTATTTTCACCTTTTCCACCCCCCTTACCCATACCCCCCCTGCCAAAAAGCCCTGCGTTTTTCAAGAATGTTTTTTTTATTTTAAAGAAAGTATCAAACTAATAAATGTATCAGTGTAATTGGCTTCTTTAAAAAAATTTAAGTAAGGAGGAGGAGAGGGGGTATATGAAAGGGAAGGGGGAGAAATACATGGGGATGGGGTAGTGTGAGAAGGGGGAGAGAAATAGAAGGGGGAAGTGTAAGAGAAAGAGGGGGGACTCGCAAGGCCGCTGACATGGGGGGCCCCAGTGGAAACTCTAGTCCTGGGCCCAGGGCCGGCCTTACCTTTGCTGGGGCCCAAGGCAGCATGCCAGCAGCGGGGCCTTCCTCCTGCAGCGTCATGCCGTCACGGCACAACGATGTCACGGTAACGTGTCACATCGCCATAACAACGCAAAGCAACGCTGCAGGAGGATGACCTCCCACACACCTCCGCCCTCCCCCAGCTACACACACCTCCCCGAGCTACAGAAACCTCCCCCCCTCCCTACCAACCTTGGGGTGAGCAGCGGTGCGGTCCTGCGCTGGTTTGTGACTCCCCAGCTCGCTCCTCCAGCTCTCCCTTCTCCTGTCAGGTGGAATTTGGATCCCAGCACAGAGAGGAGGAGGGAGCACGCGGTCCCCAAAGGTGCAGGGCCCAAGGTAACCGCTTTGCCCTAAGGCCGGCACTGCGCCCCATGAAAGCTGTCGGCGGCCCTGTGTAATGAATATATATCATTCTCTCTTATATATATATATATATATATATATCTATATCTATATCTATATATCTCGACCAGTTGCCGTTAGCTTCACTACAAGTACGTTCTTCTATAGTTTACTCGTTTGTTGAGTAACTATATAGGCGTATACCTCCATCTGATCCGTTTCCAGCTATCAGAATTTATACTACTTAACTGTACCAGTCGGCTAATCCGTTCCAGTTGTGTTAAAATGAACACCCTTATCTATTGCCTTAAAAAAAAAATTTGAATTGCAATATATATTTTATATAGGTATACCTAGAGCAGCGGTGCGCAAAGTGGGGGTCGCTAGATATTTTTGGGGGAGCGCAGGCGCTTGCAGAGGTCCCGCGCTCTTTCCCGGGCATTTAAATTAAAGGCCGGGGGATCACGTGAGGCCTCTGCAACTCACTTACCATGATTCTGGAGATTTGCTGTGACCGTCGCCATGGCAACGCGGCGTCAAATGACGCTGCGGAGTGATGTCACACACCCGTCTCCGTGGCAATGGGGTCACGTGACCCCCGAGGCGGCATTTGACCCCCCCCAAACAAGTGGAGGGGGACGCGAGACTGAGGAGGAGCAGACATGGGGTGCAGCTAAAAAAGTTTGCTCTCCCCTGACATAGAGAATGAAATTGCCCCCATTCCGACCTGTCTCTACTATTCCATTATATGCCAGTCCTGACCTGTCTCTACTCTATCTACCAGTGTGCACTGCGTATACAGTATGTATGTATGTATGTATATCATTATTTATATAGCGTCGATAGTGTACTCAGCGCTTCACAAAGACAATACAGTACAGGGAATTATAATACAATAAGCGGGGGAAAGTCAGACCATAGGAAAGGAAATCCCTGCCCCGGAGAGCTTACAATCTAAGTGGTATGATGGGAGAGTTACAGAGACAGCGGGTGAGGGAATAAGTGCTGTAGATGGCAGTGCTTGGCCACAATGGTTGTTATGAGAGAAATGTGGGTGTGGGACAGTAGCCTTGAGTCCAGGCTATTGGGATGTTTAATTTAATTTAAGAGATGAGTTTTAAGGTTGATCGGTATTATATATATCTATATCTATCTATCCTACTTCACCTGTGCTGAAGCAGGGCTATCCTGAAAACCTGACCTGTTGGTGACCCTTGAGGACTGAAGTTGGCCACACCTGTTGTAGAGGGAAGCCGGAGACAGGAGTCAGACAGAGAAGCGTCATTCTACCACAAGTCGCCATCTGGCGTTGGTAGACACCTCACAGCCCATTGGCTGGAATAGGCTACATGGTCTCTTTCAGAAGGTGCCTTCTGCCACAAGGCTGCATTTTACATTGATGCTCAACAACAAATGAATCTGATACTGTGAAGACGTTTTAGTCATGAAAGACACACACAAAGTGATTAACATGTCATTCAGTTGGAAAACACAAATCAATAGTGAACCACCTTTCATTATTTAATGTGCTTGCCTGACAAAACTCCTTGTTAATCAATTCTTATCTATGTTTCTACCTTATCTTATATCCCATGTCCTCTCAACATCCATTGCAACCAGATATCCCTCTTACACACACTGTATGTAATATTGTGTTTCTGTATTTCTGCCATACCCGATGAAGGACCCTGAGAGGTTGGAAAGCTTGTAACATATTAACTACTTGTTGGTCCAATAAATGGATCATACCCCTTCTCCCTCCTTTGTTACTATCGATGGTTTAAAATTCATATGTAAAAAGCGTCGGCAGAATAATATGAAAATGTATTGTTCTAGAAGTGAGTATTTGTAGATAAAGGATCTGCTGGGAATGAAATATTCGTGTTTAGTATTTTTGCATGATCTCTTATGTTATTGTAAGCTAATAGTTACAAAATATTCCTTGTCTCTTACATTTAAGACTATAAGATGTTTACTTTCTGTTTATTATCTGACACCTCCCTCTTTCTTTATCCCGTAAAAAGTCTGCTGACCCTGTTTATTAATGAGTTTGCCATTTCAAGATGTTTAGGGCCATATATACTACGCAGTGCTATTTCATAAGACACCTTCCAATTTCAGAAGGCACAGGTGTCTTCAGGGCCCAAAAGGGTCATGTGTCATAGCTGCACTCAGTGAATCTGGGCCCTAATGTTTTTTTGTAGCCCACCAAAGAGAACAGATCCGCGCTCTGGAACCCTTAAAAGCAATGCTGGTGTCGGTGTCTGAGCGGTGTGACCAGAAGATACAGGCCATGCGAGACGTGGAACTATTGGAAATCAAGACTCTAAAAATGGAAAAGCTCAATCTAGTTAAGGTGATTTACCAAATGAAGGAGGAGGAGAGCTCCTTGCAGGCTCAGGTAAGTCCGTTTCTTCCAGTGATTCGGGGGTGGGGGGAGCTGGAACCCACTATCCGTTATTAATTTGGTGACCTTAAAAAATAAAAATAAATAAGTAATCACAATCCACATCAAAGTAGAACTGGGATATGGCCTTAAAGGTGATAGCTTTATTCCATATAGAAGTACACGTAAAGACCGTTCAGGTGTTGAAGCTTCTGTACGCTGTGTGGCCTAATCATTCATAAGACCATTCCAATGCATAATGTCCTGAAACCGGCATGCAATTTGATATGATACAAATCTGGCATTTTTACTGTATTAATTAAGAATGATGTATGCAGAATAATCACATGGCTTGACTTTTCATTTGCATGCAATTGCATTGTGGCACCCCATAATGGGGATTGTTCCTCGGGAAGCAGGGGGTCCCCGGACCTGAAATTAATGAGGTTCAGCTTCGGAGACCTACTGCTGCAGTAATATTTTATTAATATAGAAAGAGCTTCATTACCTTCGCGGCTAACCGCTAAGGTAATGAAGGGGTTAACCACCACTACCCAGTTTTGTTGGTGGTTTAAGGTTATAGTTGCCCCAGGGAGGTTGATTTATGCCTCCCTGGAAGGATTAACTCCTCCCTTACCTTTGCGGTTACAACATCTAAGGTAATGAAGAGGTAAACCACCACCGCAAGCCCTAACCACCCTGCCCAGGGCAACTGCCCCCTTCATCCACCCCTCTGCCACCAACACCACACAGGAATGGGCAAAGGTGCTATTAGCCAAAGATGGTGCAATAGACTCAAATCTCTCAAACAATCCAGGGGGAGCATAAAGGGGAAAAAAAGACAAACAAAACAAACAATATAAGTGCAGATGTAAGTGTATCTGAGATAAGGCACTCTATACTGCTGCGGCACAGCTTAGTCTTACTAAAGACGGGAGCTGGCCGGGCACGTGACGGGTATGTTGTTGAAAGTTGCGTGCGCGCTCCCCGCACGTTGCCCGGTCTATCCCGCCCCGCAGTAGAAAGCGCTATGGCGCTTTCTATTGAAAGCGCCCGAGGCGCTGGAAAACGGCCGCGAACCTTCCCGGTTCGTGGCGGGGTACTGCCGCGCGGCGCCCGCGGTTTTTTTTAACCGCGGTGACAGCCGTATTAGAATTAACAGTGTCGCCACTGTATATTTTTGGCTCGTATGTGCAGCCTACTCACAGGATACAGATGAATTAAAGGCACCCGTTGGGTGTGATGGATATGTACTGACAAGGGCTCCCATCGATGGCACAGACATTGGTGGAATAAGGAAACAAAAGAAAACAGCGCACAACGCCAAATAGTGAAGCAAATTTTACAATATATTATCAATTAAAGGGGTAATAAATCTGCGTACATAATAAAGGTTGGTAAAGAGCACCAATACCTGCAGCGGAGCCTGGTTGCTTAAAGGGAAACTCCCTTGGGAGCAAAGTACCGACGGATGAGAAGTCCAGAGAAGAACCCTGCCCCAGAACCAACGGAGTGGCACTACCTGAGAGAAGCAAGCACCAGACTCTCCTGACAACAGCTGCCGAGTGGTAATCAGTGTGAAACACACTAAATGCACTTTACCAACCTTTATTATGTACGCAGATTTATTACCCCTTTAATTGATAATATATTGTAAAATTTGCTTCACTATTTGGCGTTGTGCGCTGTTTTCTTTTGTTTCCATTTTCTTAGAGTGTGTGGGGTGCTGAGCCACCCCCTGTGTTTATAGCAGCAGACGCCCTTAACAGCAACACGGTTATGTGATATCATTTATTTATTTTCTATATACCTCACTGTGGGAGTTGTGGTTTATTCTTTTCCACACATTTATTTGGTTTAGTCACTGCACTGTATATTATATATTATATATAGTCATATATTTTATTTTTAGGTTAGTTAGTTAGATAGTAGCGCACAGTATTTTTTCTGTTGGTGGAATAAGATGTTGGGAGAAATGGAAAGACTACATAGTGCAGATCAATATAATAAACTATGTCTTTATGTAAAAAATATAAAACGCGCACTTACAATGTGCAGATAAAATACAGGCATATATCACTCCATAGTGAATAGATGGGTCACCGCACCGCTCACCGCCTCCCATCAGTCTGCTTCCTTCCACTGCTCGTGACGGACGCAACAGAGCAGAAACGGTCTCAACACACATCCCACGAGCAGTGGAAGGAAGCAGACTGATGGGAGGCGGTGAGCCTAACCCTAACCCTTTATACACTATTGGATTATTTTCCTATGTGTATTATTATATATTTCAACACATTTACTGGTTTATATGCACTTATAGCCGTTTGCGCCTTTGTTACTCACCTTCACGTAATCGCAGTAGACTCAAATACATTAGTATAACATATACATTTCTATCGCACAAAACTCCCCTGCAACCCTCCCGCTAGACCTAACCACCCATCCTGGGGCAACTGCAATTTTTACCCAGCCCTTCTACCACCAACAAACCGGGCACTGCTATTTAACCCCTTCATTATCTTAGCGGGTAGCCACTAAGGCAATGTAGCTGACTGTAAATGTATTTTTAGTACATAGGATTGAAGGGAGGGTTTGCCCAGAGATGGTATAAATGTGGGTCAGCTCCGGAGACCACCGGCTTCAATCCAATGTAGTAATAATTCATTTTTCTTCTTTATATGCACATCGCGAACCCGATCTTGCCACCCTTCAGGTGGCGAGATCAGAATCTGCGAGTTGCAGCCACTATGTGCATATGGGAGCTACCTGAATAGCAGTTACTTTAAAAAAATAAATAAATGCAAGTTTGAGTATTTTTGGAGCTACCACTCGGTTTCTCTGAGCAAGGGCGCTATCGATCGGGAAGAAGCAGTTTTCAAGCGAGTTTGTCATGTTATCTGAGCTCTCTGAATAACAAACGTGCTCGAAAAGTGCTCTTACCAGTCAATAAATCACTTATTGGAGCAATCGGAGTAGGCCATAAAGACTGTCCACGAAATAGCAGTCTGCTGTCTTCCAAAGGCAGGCCAGTTATGGTCACTTGCAGGCCAAGCTGACTTGCCACCAGTTTCGCCCGGCCAATGAAGCTTCCTGGGAATGGAGTTAGATTAATCAGCACTGCTACTGATTCTGCTGGCTAACATACCTTCGCAGAAAGCCCCTCTTCAATTTTTATGAGGGTTACTGCTGTGTGTTGAGTTATACCATATCATACATGTGCAGGGAAAGGGACGACACAGATTATTTGTTTCACTGTTTTATTTTTGAATTTGCTTAAGTAAATCAAATAACTAAACGTTGGAAATTATCGTTGATTGAGCCACCTGTGCTGAAGCAGGGATATCCTTAAAACCTTACCTGTTGGTGGGCCTTGAGGACGGGAGTTGGCCACACCTGTACTAGTCTCTCACATCCCTCCTTGCTCTATTCCACAGGTGTCCAAGTTGCAAAAAGAGTTGGCACATGAATATTTACTATACAGGAATGAGTGTGATGCTCGTAAGCTCCTCATTGCAGATATTAATGAGCTGAAGTATCAGCAAGAGGACATAACGTTGTCCAAAGTTCATGGTAAGTTCTTTCACATTGTACAGATGAAGTTCCCCTCTTGCCCCCTTCCCTTCCCTTGATTGGCTCTCTGATAAGGACAGGGTGGGCTAAAACACTTGATTGACAAACACTCCCCTGTTCAGAGGCCTCTTAAAAATGCAATTTGTAGTGAATTTGTCACGTACGGCACACCTGTGAGCATGTGACCTGCATACGGGACAAGGGTTAATACACAGCTCTCTAGCTGGCCCACTTTTCACCTTCCACAATGGTTCCTCAAATGAACAATATCTCCCCTCAATTCGTCCCAATATACCATCTGTCACGGACAGCACACAAGCGAGCATGTGACTTAGATATGCAATCAGGGTTAATACACACAGCTTCTAGCCAGCTCGCTTTTTGCCTCCGCAAGGTACTTTCAAATAGTTAATACTTACCCCTCACTCGATTGCAATCATATCTATACGCTTCCATCACCCAAGAAATATGCAAATAAAATATGTAATTATCTGCCAGGATCTAAGGTCCCTGTTTATTAAAGAAAAACTAAGCTATACACAAAAATCTGTTGTAGCAAAATGTGTCCAAAAATGTAAATGCTCTCTACAAAGCGTGGAAACAGTTCTTTCATAGCCCAAAGCATCAATTACTAAAGGTTTTATTTTAATACATATATAAGAATACAGTGCTTAAGTTACAGAAAAAAAGTTTATTACAAGAACATTCAGTTACAATAAATGCAGACTAGTTTCTTAAAATAAAAGGAGAAAACATAAGCAGAAATCCCTATACAGTATGTTACCATATGTCATAGGTTCTGTCCCAGAGAGGTCACTGGAGTAGAAGAGAATTCACATGTTTTGATCCCAAAACACACCTCTGTTGAATTCTGATTTTCTATTCAAACATGGCAACATTTATGCCCAGACCTTCTTGCATTGAAACACACACAAGACCCACCCCCCATTGTAAATCGGCTTCTGGGTTAACAGTTTTATGACTTAGAAGAAAAAAAAAATGTTTTGTGATATTTAAAGTCTGCCTAAATATATGAAAGGCCTCATATCTTCATTTCTCTGATACTTAGACAGAAGCCACCTTCACCGTTATGTCGGTGTACTGGACACGCAAGCCTACATATAAAATGTGACAGCCTAACATCTATTTTCGCAGGAGAAACGGTTATCTGCCTTTTACACCTCTAAGGCTGCGGCCATGGTTAACGCTGGAGAGGGCGCCAGCGTTCACTCTGCTTCTCCCCGCCGCCTGCAGCAGGAGAGATCTGTGGGAGGCGTGTCGGGGGCGTGGCCGTGACGTCACGGAGCTGGTTCGCCCTCATAGGGCGAACCGCTCACGTGACCCAGCTGCCGCCTGGCCACTGCGAGTGAAAACAGGTTTTTCTGTTTCCTCCTATATTGCGAGCGCCGGCGCCTCTGCTCTCATGCGTGTTGACGCGCTCTATAGACGGCCTCATAGAGGCACATATATGTGATCGCACCGCGCGCCCTCCTGCGCGCTGTCGCAATCACCATGCCCGCAGCCTTACCCAAGAAGTGTGTGGTATGATTTGATTTGTTCTAATAGCAACGGTGACAGATATCCATTCGTTACTCTTATGAATTGCTGTCAGGCCCATAATTTCTTATATTTCATATAGTCCCCCACAAAGTGATGTGCTGTTTTGTCACCTCTCCCTGGGATGCACAGGACCCATCTCAAGAATGTTACAGTTTACTTAGAGGCTGACAGCCCAGGATCTGGCTATCATCCCCAGCCTTCTAAACCACACATTTCACTTTTAGTGGGGCCATCATTGATACCCGACCCCCTCCCCCCCCCCCAATTAAAACTCTTTGTAGATGAGCACAGACGCAGGAAGGGTCTTGACTTGTCATAAACACAATATCTTGTATTTTTTAACATAATTTCTAACCAACGTTAACCCCTGATTAACATACTTAATATTCCCTGCCATTTTTGTTAAAGAAATAAAAAATAAAAAAACAACAGAACTAGCCAAATATTTGCTTGTTTCACAGTTACAGAAGTCAATTAGACTTAAGGAAGTCAATTAGATAGTTAACAAAAGGTTCTTTGTTTAGCCAGCTACGTGGAATTGCACCTTTAAGCAGGAGTGTTAGCTCTATGTGCGATTCCTGTGAATGAATGCCTCTTTTGGTCGTGTAGTGTCTGCAGCCATGGACATTCAAGCACAGGGTGGCAAACACTCCAGTCCTCAAGGACTACCAACAGGTCAGGTTTTCAGGAAGTCCATGGGTTGAAGATCAGCTACTCGCTGTGCTGCAAATGGGCTAGTTTCATGCCAGTCCGTTTGCAGTGTAGAGCCCGGGAGTACTTTTTGATTTACAGATCCACTTTCTAGTGAAGTAAACCTGAATGTGTTATTTGGCTTTCCTCTCCCTTTCTGTATTAATTAGTTTCCCCCCAAAGTTTAACAAATACAGAAATTGACAGGCACGGTACCACTGCTTTTTCTACACCATTTTTACTTCCGACCCTTTTCAATTTCTGCTATTTTATGTGACATCATTTTCGTATGAATGGTGTTGTGTTCAATACACAATATGTAAGGGTTTTAAAAGAAACCACATGTTGATTCATTAAGCCTCAAGCTCGGCTTGCTTGGGTGTCTTCCTTCAGACTCGGGAGTTTGTGTGCTTGGGTGTCTTCCTTCAGACTCGGGAGTGTGTGTGCTTAGGTGTCTTCCTTCAGACTCGTGTATGTATGTGTGCTTGGGTGTCTTCCTTCAGACTCGTGTGTGCTTGGGTGTCTTTCTTCAGACTCATGTGTGTTTGTGGTTATTTATGTAGCTCTGTGTGTATGTTCTGGAGTAATGATGTTTGTATGGGGTTAAGTGAAAGACCATATCTCCGGTAGGACGTCAGTGTAAATAAATAGGAGATTGTGCAATGACGGGATACTGAAATGGTGCATGGTCCCCATCATAAAATGTAGGAAGGACTAAAAGACCTTAATATATACAGCTTGGGGAGAGAAGAGAGAAGGGGGGTATGATAAAGGGTTTTAACGAGGTGCAGGAGTGAAGCATATTTCAGAGAGAGTAATATAAGAACACAAAGTCCGGAGACTTCCGGTGACATCACCACAGATGGCTGACTAGGAGAAGAGGTCCCGACACCCTCCGAAGAAATTCATCAGAAAAAGCACTTACCCCCACTAAAAACTGCTCGAAACAAGCTCCCAACACTTCACCCAAGGTTGAGGACATGGCGGGGAAGGCAAAAAAAGCCCAAAACCCGGGCACGAAGTTCTTTACCCCCGCGCCACACAGGCAGAGCCGAGTCCTGAGCTCCAAGATGGCGGCGAAGAGCCGGAGCACGCCGCGCTGAACGCGCTCCAGGAGCAATTTGACCCAGACCAACAAGGACTAAATAAAGAATTCTTTGAGTCCTTGTTCCTAAAGATGAGGAGAGGGGTCCAGGAAGATCTCGAGACGGCTTTGGAGGGAATACATTCAGACCTAGGATCCCTCTCCAAAAGGACGGGCGAATTAGAGACTAAAATGGATGGAATCCTCACTACCCAGACATCGACCCAAGATGAGGTGACCAGGTGTGGGGAAGCAATAAGTGACTTACAAAACGCTCTGGAAGACCTTGAAAATAGAGAGGGGAGACAAAATATCCGCCTCAGAAATATCCCTGAAGCTGTCTCCCACGAGGATCTCCAGACTTACCTGCGCAAGGCATTTCTGCAGCTAGTCCCAGATCTGACCGAGCACGAGCTCGTGCTCCTAATGGACCGGGCGCACCGAGCCCTGGGCCCAAAGCCGACGGACCCAAACAGCCACAGAGATGTCGTTGTGAAACTACATGCATACACCACAAAAGAGAAGATCATGGAGGCCTCCAGAGATCTGCGCAGTATACAAATAGAAGATTCGGATATACAAATCTTTAGTGACCTCTCCACGATCACTATAGCTAAAAGGAGAGAAATGAAACCCCTTACAAGTTACCTCCGCGACCGGGGGTCAAATATCGATGGGGCTTTCCTTTCAAGCTAGTTGTGCTCCGCAACGGCCGCCATTTTACCATCTCGGCCTCTGAGGACTCTAGGGATTTTCTGAAAGCCCTGGGGATTCCCTCCCCCCCCCCCGCGGGATGAAGACCGACCCCCCCGCACCGCTGCAAGACCGGACCCCTCGGATACCCCCCGAGCATCAGAATGCATAGCCAGCCAGAGACCATGCTGAGCGCCTCCAGTACCACCTCAGAAGCTATGGCTGCTGCCTGATCTACCACGCAGCTGAAGAACCACCTTCTCCCCCACTGCCACCCAGCTGCCCCAGACACCTGTTAACCCCCAGATTCTCCGACTCTGTCGGACTCTCAAGCTCCATGCAAAGAGCCGAGCACTGGAGCAAAACCCTTCCCCCCCTCCCCCGTTCCCCCCCCTTCACCCTCTCCTCCGCCCCCCCCCCCCCCCTCCTACTCCTATTCCCCCGTAAGTGCCCCCCTCTCCCCGGGGCCTCACATAATAACCCCCCCTACCTGCAGTCAAGAGGGCTGTCTGCCGAGAGGGATTACTATTGATCCGTCCTAAGTTGGTTGACTGCCCAAAGTTCCAGGTTTCCCCCCTCCCTACCTAATACCTAATCCCCGCCTACCCCCCCCCCACACCCAACCCCCCAACACATCCCATTTCACCAATATTGATGCTTAGAAATGTTTCCATATCTGTTGCGCTATCCCCCCCCCCCCACCCTGCTACAGGCACACCCCTGCTACAGGCACACTCTCTACACGCATCAAACTAGGAGGGTGTTGGACCTTGATTCCTGGTCTCGCCCCATGTTTGGCGCCCCGAGAAGTTCTCCAGGGATTTCGAACCCCCTTCCTTTATCACTACGGTGACCAAGGAAACCTCTCTTGGGCTCCCTTAAAGCCCACATTCCTTCTCCCCCTCATGTGTCCTCCATCCCCCCCCCCCCACTCACACCCCCACTCTCCGGTCTCTCCCACCCTTATGGGTCCCAACAGGGACTACATGAGCCCCCCCAGACCCTCCTCACAGAGGGCCCACTTACCCCCGACATGGGATCCAAACGGGGACCAGAGTTCTTAACTCTGGGAGCAAAATGCTTATCTAATGTCGTCAATTAAAATTATCTCCCTTAATGTGAAGGGCCTCAACTCAGTTAGAAAACGTAAACTAGCACTTCAAGAACTTAAAAAAAAACAAAGGAGACATTGTCTGCATCCAAGAAACCCACTTTAACTCGTCTGAGCCCCCTAATACGTTCAAGAACGCTTTCCCCCAAGCTTTCTTCGCATCCTCCCCCAGTAAGAAAAGGGGAGTTGCCGTTCTGATTAGAAACAACGTCCCTTTCGCCCCGACAAAGATAACACGTGACCCGGAGGGGAGATACCTAGTCCTGCAGGGCACCCTGTCGGGATCTCCTATCTCCATCATTAATGTATACGCCCCCAACGAAAAACAAGTTAAATTTCTCCAAAACCTACTCTATTCTCTGGACCAAATTTCTCTCTCCTCACTTCTCGTGGTGGGGGATTTTAATATGGTCCTTTCCCCAGACCACGACAAATCCACATTACCTACAACCCCCCATACTGCCCAAACCCAGAAAAAGGCCAAAAAATTCAGAGAAATCTTACAAAGTTTCTCCCTCGTGGATATATGGAGGACCCAGCACCTAGGTCAGAGGGACTACACGTTCTTCTCCGCTCCTCATCAGTCTTACTCGCGGATTGACTACTTTCTGGGCACCAATAATGTTCTCCAGGCATCCTCCCACTCAAACATAGGCCCAATCACATGGTCAGATCACGCCCCTTCGTAAAGAGCTCCACATATAAATGGAAACTAAACGACACCCTCCTTAACGACCCTCAGATAGTTAAGTCAATCAAGAACACAAGGCCCTGCTCTGAATCTGAAGGGTCGCAGGCTGATGGTAAATGTAAGGACGTGCATCTTCACGGAAAGGGTGGTGGATTCATGAAATACTCCCCCCCCTCCCCCCACCCAGAAGAGGTGGTAGAGGCTAATACAGTAAGGGAATTCAACAATGTTTGGGATTTGCATAAGATAATAGTATACAAGGAAGAAAACCAATGATCAAGTAAGGGGGATTTACAACAGGTGGGAAAATAGGCAGACAAGGCGGACTGAGCTGTCAATGTTTCTATGTGAATTGAGGTAGTGAACAAAGATTCACCCAGCGCTCCAGTGATAGTTTTTAGTGAAGGAAGATGCCAAATGGCAATAAATAATACATAAATAGTGCAATGAATGTGACAAATAATTGTGATGTATAAACAGGTGAAGTAAAATAAACAATAGATTTATAACCGATAACTGCTGCTTCAACCCACGATGAACCTTCCTCTTTGGTTCTTAGTAGTGGTGATGATGAAGAGTGTGAGGAGCACAGATGACCGGTAAGTGCATAAAAAAGAAGAAAAAATACAAAATAGTGGAATTCTGTATAAAATGCGGAAGGGCTGGAAAGATATAGTTCCACAGAAATCTGGCAAAAAATCGGGTGTAGGGCTGATCACAGCGAGAGATAGGGCTGGAGGCTGATGTCCAAATAAAAGGTATTTATTAAATAAACATCGAAGCAAACAGATACAGATACAGCAAACAGATACGGGCACCAGTTAGGGGATTGTTACTATTTCTCCTATGCTTTACCTTCCACAGAAATGTATACTCACATTTTCAAGAAAGATAAACAAGCATACAATCCCAAAAGGATTCTAAATTCAAGCCACACCACTGAGAGAACAACCACAAAGGATTCCATTTTGGGATTGTATGCTTGTTTATCTTTCTTGAAAATGTGAGTGTACATTTCTGTGGAACTACATCTTTCAAGCCCACCCCCATTTTATACAGAATTGAGGTAATGACTGAACAAGTGAGATTAAGGAAGGGAGTGTAAATCCAAATCAGACCAGGGAAGCCTGTGGATGGGCAGAGAAGGAGAAAATAAAGCACATTTTGGAGAGGTAGGGAAGCAACTGATCCTGAAAGCTTTGAACGATCACTTAGCCGCTGAAGCTGTTCCTATTAAATCATTAATATAAGTGTGTTGTACTTGAGTATGAGAACTATCATGACCTTTTTTCATTTGTAGATGAACATGGGGAAGACCCCGTGACCTTAGCGTTGGCATTAAAGATGGCGCGCACGGATCTCATGCAGACTCAGATTGAACTGAGCACAATGAAAGCTGACTACGGGGATGTGGTGCCAAGGAGAGACTTTGATAACCAGCAGAAGAAACTTGATGAGCTCTTGCAGAAGGTGAGGGGGTTTCACTTAGTCCTGAACCTCATGGTCCAGTAGATCCCTGCTGCTGAGAATTGGTACCAGACCAATGAGTGCTAAATTAGTTCAATGTCGTTTCACTTTGCTTGATTGAGTTCTAATAGACACATTTGTCGTCAAGTGTGAAGGTTGGTGGCGGGAAGTGCTGCTTTTTAACGAATCAACATGAGAATTCTTATTGTTTTATTGGCAAAGAAGGGTGGGTCGCCGTGCCGGTCCTTTCTTCCATACAGTAACAAAGGAGGGAGTAGGGGGTGGAGACCTTTTTATTGGACCAATAAGTAGTTATGTTACAAGCTTTCCAACCTCTCAGGGTCCCTCATCGGGTATGGCAGGAATACAGAAACACAATATTATATACAGTGTGTGTAAGAGGGGGATCTGGTTACAATGGATACATTCAGGTGAATGTTCCTCTCAACATCCATTATAACCAGATCCCCCTCTTACACACACTGTATATAATATTGTGTTCCTGGGTTCCTGCCATACCCGATGAAGGACCCTGAGAGATTGGGAAGCTTGTAACATATATACTACTTGTTGGTCCAATAAAAGGTCTCATACCCCCATACTCCCTCCTTTGTTCCTGTTGTTTTCTTTGTTATGTATACAACGATTAATACAGCAGCCTATTAGGAAACCCTCAGCCTCCCCACTTTGATATAATGTAGTGTAGATTAAACTCTGTCACAGATATGAGGGATCTGGCCCACTTTAGTTATCATCCCTACCGAGCCTTTATTATATCTTGGCATATCCCACCTTGCTCTTATCATTTTGTCAATACAGGCACATTACAAATTGTGAGAAGGGCATTTATGTTTATAGGATGTCTTCCCGGCGCTTGAGAAGATTTGAGTCTCATGCAAATGAATGGAGCTTAATTCTTCGCAAGCACAGTGAAGATGTCTTCACAGCATATTAGATTAGGGCCATGGTAGCTTTTTGTTTTTGATGAATACTCAACAGTCTAACCAACAAGAGGGTGTCCGGATTCTCTCTCTCCCTTTGAAATAGGATGTGCTTGATGTGGCATGATTATCATAGCCGCACTGGAGAGAAAACAGTGGCTTGAGCATGATTTGCTGCCTTTTCAAGTATAGCATAAAGCCACTAGAGGCCATGTTTAATATTCACCGTAGGAGTGATGAAGTAAGCCTGTCATCATTTGGCCATGTCTGGCTGTGTTAACTGCGAAGATCATCTGCTGCATTCCAGTTAGTGTGTGTTAGATTGAAATCTGCTAATGCCGGGATTCTCAACTCCAGTCCTCAAGCCCACCCCACCCCCCCAACAGGTCAGGTGTTCAGGATATCTCTGCTTCAGCACAGGTGTCTCAATCAGTGCTGAAGCAGGGGCTGATTGAGCCACCTGTGCTGAAGCAGAGATATCCTGAAAACCTGACCTCTCGGTGGCCATTGAGGAATGGTGTTCTCATCCTGTAAAGCAGGGGTTGTCAACTCCAGTCCTCAAGACACCCCAGCAGGTTATTTTTGCAGGATATCCCTGCTTCAGCAGACTCAGCCACTGATTGAGCCACCTGTGCTGAAGGACTGGAATTGAGAACCCCTGTGCTAATGACAACTTGTAGCATTGTCACTGAGGCAAGGACAAAGCGTGAGTCGCCACAATGTGCCCTGTGACATATGTCTGCTCAGCAGCCTTATTGCTTCAGCTAAATAAACAGACACACTGCATTTGCTGTCCTTTCCAGAAGAGGAGGGACGTGTTACAAATTGGATTACTATGTTGCTTTTTTGTGTAATGCTGCAGGAAGGCTGGAGACATGTTATGTTAATGTTGTGTGTGCTCTCTCTTTGACCCTGTGTCTCTTGTATTAACATTAGGCCAAGTCCATGCTGCCGCAGACCGCGCGGGGCATGATCACATTGCATTAAGGCATTGCTTGCGCCCATAGGCCGCGCTGCAGCAGGAGGGGGCACGCGCAATCAGTTGAAACTGATTTCTCAGCGCGACAGCAGGTCACGTGAGCGGTTCACCCTATGAGGGCGAACCAGCTCAGTGACGCCCCTAGACACGCCCCCACGGCGTATCTAGCATGGCCAGAAAATGCACCCGCTTCACACGGGTGATGTCACGCAGGCGCACACCTCCGCTCGGACGAAATCTGTATGGACCCAGCCTTAGATTGCAAGCTCTTTATTCCAGGGACCCATTGTTCTTATGCAATCATTTTTAGTATACAGGCGGTCCTCGCTTTTCCGCCGGAATGTGTCCCGCAAACCGCTGTCTGTTAATGGACTGTCGGATTGCGGATCAATGTTAATCGGTGGCGGTGACAATCGGATAAGCGGGTCCGGCATTGGTTAATGCGTCCAACGGACTGCATTATGTGGCGTCGGATAACGCATCCGACGGATAGCGGGACGTCAGATACAGAGGACTCGCTGTACATGTTTTTTATTGGATAGCACTGACCAGTGTATGCAGCGCTGTAAATGGAATTTTTGGAGGCACGAGTCCCTGTTACAATCTATGTTTTTGGTGCCTGAGGCACAGGGAGATAAAGTGACCCAAGGTCACAAGGAGCGGACACTGGGATTTAAACCAGGGTCCCCACTCTGTGTCTTTACTCACTGAGCCGCTCTTTCAGCAATTATCACCCCAATCTCTTGTATAACACGGAAAGAGCAGTGCTAGAGCAAAGTCATGTACTAAGCGTCTCATACAGCACTTTTGGCATAAAATTGACACAGGGAAATATGAAATGTAATTGCGCTTGTGTGCGCCTACGTACTAACCTAAACACGCGCCTTAAACGTAAAAAATATATTTTAGTGACATGAAACGCACTGGGCGCACAGAAATGAAATGCGCTGGGCGCACAGAAATGAAATGCGCTGGGCACACAGAAATGAAACGCGCTGGGCGCACAGAAAGGCAACAGGCTGGGCGCACAGAAAGGCAACGCGCTGGTGCTCCGGCAACGCGCTGGGCACACAGGCAACGCGCTGGCTGTACAGATGGGATGTACTAAAAAATGTGTGTCTGTGCGCCGAAAATAAGGTACAATGTGCGTCAAAATCTTTCACCAAGTTGAACCTGGCGTAAACCCTTAAAAGCCTGTTTATATTGTCCGCACAGAATGAAGTTGGTATATACCAATGTATTTGACACAGCGAGGACTTTTCATTATATAGGTTAGCACAATGTATTCATTTCACAGCACGACTATTATAATTCATATTACACAAATAATTGATACTTACGAATACTAGTTCTACATACAAAGTACACATCATTCGGTTTTAATTTAAATTGTACCAATCGGGTATTCAACCCGACACTCGAACAGCTTTTCAAACGATAACCATGCGTCATGTATCATGTCACATAACGACATTCATACACAGGACACACATTTTATGAAGATTTATGTTGCTTTCTAGGGCTAACATTTTGACGAACATGGTGATTGAAAAGCCACGTCAAGCGTTTGTGAAATGATTGAAGGGCAATGCATTGTAGGAAAATAGCTAAAGACCAGCCAAACGTACAAATGTGTGTTCAGATGTGACCGGTCTTACGGTTCCAGGCGGTGATATCGCTTGGGTAGGGTGACCATTTGTCCCCCTTTTGCCGGGACAGTCCCGTTTTTTTGTGTCCTGTCCCGGTTCCCTGTGTGTCCCGGATTTTGGCCCCGGTATGCGGTGGCGGTGAGGAGGATGCCGTGCGAGAGCAGGTAAGTTTTTTTCCATGTTGAATGAATGCTTGCCGGGGGGCGGGACTTAGAATGCTGAGCCTGTAGAATGAATGAATGGTTGCCGGGGGCGGGACTTAGAATGCCGGCAGGGTCGCAGGGGATTGGCTGCAGGTCAGAGGGTGCCGGGGGCGGGACTTCCGCTTCCTTCTGCAGAGCACACGTGGTGTGTGTCTCTGCCCGCTCCTGGCTCCTCTGTCGGCTGCGCAGTGTCTCCCCCCCTCTGCCCGCCCGGGGGGATAGGAGGTGGGTTTTTGTGCCTTTGCCTCCTGTCCTGGCTGTGTGTGTGTGTGTGTGTGTGCGTACCAGTGTGTGTGTGTGTACCAGTGTGTGTGTGTGTGTGTGTATCAATGTGTACCAGTGTGTGTACCAGTGTGTGTTTGTGTGTGTGTGTGTGTACCAGTGTGTGTGTGTGTGTGTGTACCAGTGTGTGTGTGTGTGTGTGTGTGTGTACCAGTGTGTGTGTGTGTGTGTGTACCAGTGTGTGTGTGTGTGTGTGTACCTGTGTGTGTGTGTGTGTGTGTACCAGTGTGTGTGTGTGTACCAGTGTGTGTGTGTGTGTGTGTGTACAAGTGTGTGTGTGTGTGTGTATCTCTGTGTGTGTGTGTATCTCTCTGTGTGTGTGTGTGTGTGTGTATCTCTGTGTGTGTCTCCCTCCCTCCCTGTCTCCCTCTCCCACCCTCCCTGTCTCCCTCTCCCACCCTCCCTGTCTCCCTCTCTCACCCTCCCTGTCTCCCTCTCCATCCCTCCCTCCCTCTCCCACCCTCCCTGTCTCCCTCACCCTCCCTCCCTGTCTCCCTCACCCTCCCACCCTGTCTCCCTCACCCTCCCACCCTCCCTGTCTCCCTCACCCTCCCACCCTCCCTCACCCTCCCACCCTCCCTCACCCTCCCACCCTCCCTCACCCTCCCACCCTCACCCTCCCTCCCTCACCCTCCCTCACCCTCCCTCCCTGTCTTATCTTAACTGCCGTATACCTACACCAAAGTAACCTATCCTGCTTTCTTCCAGATCTGACTCAAGTTTCACGCGGGAGACATTGGAAGACAGGTAGGGAACACCTCCCCTCCAGTATAGTACCTTGAGGGACTGCGGATCAGGTAAGATCCCAGGCGGGATTGCTGCTTTAGAAATTGTGAAGAGGGGGCATTCTGACACTGGTTAATGGGTTCAGAATCATTCACATCTGGGTTTTTTTTTTGTTTGATTAGTGAGGTCATCCGACACACACACACACACACACACACACACACACACACACACACACACACACACACACACACACACACACACACACACACACACACACACACACACACACACACACACACACACACACACACACACACACGTAACAAGGATTAATGGTAGTAAAGTATAAGTGTACTACAATAAATAAACTGTTATGTAAAAAAAAAAAAGTGTCCTAGTTTTTCATTTTCAACATCTGGTCACCCTACGCTTGGGGCCCCGTGGCCGCGCTGATTTTGTCTCGGGAGAATTAACGCTAAAAGGAACGGACCCCCCGCAGTGCAATCGTTGCTTCCCCCCACCACGTTGTTTTGGTCACGGCGCCGAAAACAGCGATTCTGGTCACATCTTTGCGTCTACTTGCGTAAATGTGCGTTGCATTCACAATGCTCTGATTGCATCACTGAGCAGTGTGTGGAGTATCTTTTATCATTGGAGTAATTAAGGGAGGAGTTAATCTCAAACTTTTTGATGTTGCAGACCACTTCAATGTTAATAATTGTTTGGAGAACCAGCATACCATACTTAACCATACTTAAGCTGCACTTTGTTTAGGAATATACATATATGTCTACAAATCGTTATACCACATACAGAATGATCAACATCATTAAATATGGGATACCTCATCCTAAATATACTGTACTGGAGTATACTAATCATTGATCACTTGCGTCTCCACAAGGAATGCTCAAAATATTCACCCACAACTATAATATAAAGTGTGTGTGTATGTATATATGTAAGTATGTGTGTATGTATGTATATAAATATATATATATATATATATATATATATATATATATATATATATATATATACACACACACACACACACACACACACACACACACACACACACACAGGGCCTCTTTATACATTAGGCCGACTAGGCACAGTGCCTAGGGCCTGCGAACCTTTTAGGGCCTACAACAGGCCTGCACAACTCGTAAAGCGAGAAGGGCCGAACTGCTCCAAGGAAAAAAAATTTGGGCCGCACGGGTAAAATCATCATCATCATCATCATCATCATCATCATCATCATCATCATCATCATCATCTCTCCTCCAGCACCTCTCATCATCATCCTCATATATCTCCCCCAGCACCCCTCATCATCATCCTCATATCTCCCCCAGAACCCCTCACTATCAACCTTTGCGATACTCCCCATCTATCTCTCATACACCCATCTCTCCCCCTCACCCACACACATAATACTCCCTCTCCACATCAAACACACAATACCCCCCTGCACACCACACACACCCCACCCCCCCTGCACCTCACATCATTCTCCTCCCCTGCACCTCACATCATTCTCCCCCCCTG
>NC_134501.1:35473180-35628180 GCF_040206685.1 Ascaphus truei | reverse complement strand
CCACATGATGCGTTGATTTAAAGCTGCTGATTTTTTTTTAAATCAGTTCTGTACTATGAGAAAATACTTGTAGCATTTAAAAAATAAATAACTCTGAATTACATTTTTAATGCATTATAATGTAACAAGCATTGTTTGTTTCTATAGCAACCATTTACAAAGTCACATCTCCTTCCTCTTCTGAAACAGGCTCTGGCACACCCCTTTTTGAGCCCTGCCCTCTCTCAATTGTATCTAGTGACTGCCTGGTCACATGATCTTCCCCACAGAACTTTGCATCTTTGGTCCTCTTCTGTTGCACTGACAGTCATTTAGTGAACACCCGAGCCAAATCTTCTGTTATCGATCACAGGAGAATGGATCGATCAGCAACTTAGCTAATTATTTATCATTGTGTGGATTATATTGATCCACATATTAAAGGAGGGGGGCGGGGAAATAAAAACACAGCGGCAGCTTAACTGCTGCTTTATATAGAAGGAACTACTGGCACTACCCAGAAGTATCTCAGGAATCAGGGGGTCCTTGGTGCTGAAATGATTGCTGTTCAGCTCGGCCCCCCTCCTCATCCATGTAACAAAATATAAGGGCTTAGTATTAGTTGAGGTTTTGGGCTAGCTTTTTAGGAATTAAATACACAGTGAAAGATAAATAAATGAGCAGGAAAGAGCTGGAGATGATATCCGATGCCCTATCGCAGGGGTGCACAAACTTTTGAAGCTGTGCCCCCCTGCCTGCTCCATTCTCTGCTCGCGACCCCAGTACCTCTTTGGTCGGCGTCAAATGATGCAGCGGGATCATGTGACCCTGACGCGTCACACCAGCCATCTGAATCACGGTAAGTAGAGTTGCAGAGCCTCATCGGTCCCCAGGCATTTAATGTTAATGCCGTGGGGATGAGCGCGGGGCCTCTGCACCCGCCGCGCACCCCTGCCCTATCGTACAGCATGGTGAGCAAAAATCTTTCCATCGTATATTAACATGCAGTGCGATACTGCGCCTTCCAGTAATTAAACAGATACAGTGTGTTACCCGTCTTCTCATTATTCTGAATGGGGCAGAAAGAGGCTTTTTTGGTGCCAAGCTTTTTACCTGGTCGTTCTATAAATGCACTTTTGTGATATGGGAAGTGTCAAAACCATGTGAGGGTGAGAAAATCCTTTTGAATATCCCTGCTGCTTGGGGTAGATCAATATGGCAGATGGAATCAAATAAAGCTTATAAAAGTGAGAAGAGAAAAAACAGGGGATTCTGGGCAAGGAAACTGTAACTAGATTCGCCTGATGGCAGAACAGTAATCGGAAACTGTTTGGATACTAATATTGCACCTTTAATGCATGTATCGTATAAGTATAAGCATTCTGGAATGAACTCTGAATTTGTAAAAGGGGCGTATGTTTGCTACTTTATCCCAGTGATGCAATTTAGAAATGGAGTAAAAGATCAACAAAGATCATTTGCAAGTCCAAAACAACAAGTCCCGGTAATGTGTTTTAAAGATAATTTATGTGTTGGGGCTGTACCACGTGCTAAACTACAACCATAAAATCATTGTACTCTATTCAGCTCTCCTATTTCCTATTAGTGTATATACAGTTAGGTCTGGAAATAATTGGACACTGATACAAGTTTTGTTATTTCGGCTGTGTACCAAAATAAATTCAAGTTACAGTTAAATAATGAATATGGCCTTTAAGTGCAGTCTATCCGCTTTAATTTGAGGGTATGCACATCCAAATTGGGGGAAGGGTTTAGGAATTACATCTCTTTAATATGTAGCCCCCTCTTTTTCAAGGGACCAAAAGTAATTGGACAATTGACTCAAAAGCTGTTTCATTTACAGGTGCGGGCTATTCCTTCGTTATTTTATCATCAATTAAACAGGTAAAAGGTCTGGAATTGATTCCAGGTGTGGCATTCGCATTTGGAAGCTGTTGCTGTGAACCCATAACATGCGGTCAAAGGAGCTCTCAATGCAAGTGAAACAGGGCATCCTTAGGCTGCAAAAAAAAAAAAAAAAAAATCCATCAGAGAGATAGCAGGAACATTAGGGGTGGCCAAATCAACAGCTTGATACATTCTGAGAAAAAAAGAACGCACTGGTGAGCTCTGCAACACAAAAAGGCCTGGACGTCCACGGAAGACAACAGTGGTGGATGATCGTAGGATCCTTTCCATGGTAAAGAAAAACCCCTTCACAACATCCAGCCAAGTGAAGAACACTCTCCAGGAGGTAGGCATATCATTATCCAAGTCTAACATAAAGAGAAGACTTCACAAGAGCAAATACAGAGGGTTCACACAAGGTGCAAACCATTCATTAGCCTCAAGAATAGAAAGGCCAGATTAGACTTTGCCAAACACTATCTAAAACAGCCCAGTCCCAGCATTCTTTGGACAGATGAAACTAAGATCAACCTGTACCAGAATGATGGGATGAAAAAAGTATGGAGAAGACTTGGAACGGCTCATGATCCGAAGCATACCACATCATCTGTAAAACACGGTGGAGGCAGTGTGATGGCATGGGTATGCATGGATTAGAATGGCACTGGGTCACTACTGTTTATTGATGATGTGACAGAAGACAGAAGCAGCCGGATGAAGTGTATAGGGATATATTGTCTGTTCAGATTCAGCCAAATTCAGCGAAATTGATTGGACGGCGCTTCACTTTACAGATGGACAATGACCCAAAACATACTGCGAAAGCAACCCAGGAGTTTTTTAAGGCAAAGAAGTGGAATATTCTGCAATGGCCGAGTCAATCACCTGATCTCAACCCGATCGAGCATGCATTTCACTTGCTGAAGACAAAACTTAAGGCAGAAAGACCCACGAACAAACAACAACTGAAGACAGCTGCAGTAAAGGCCGGCAAAGCATCACAAAGGAGGAAACTCAGCGTTTGGTGATGTCCATGCATACCAGACTTCAAGCAGTCATTGTCTGCAAAGGATTCTCGACAAAGTATTAAAAATTAACATTTTATTTATGATTGTGTTAATTTGTCCAATTACATTTGAGCCCCTGAAATAAGGGGACTGTTGTATGAAAATGGTTGCAATTCCTAAACGTTTCATACAATATTTTTGTTCAACCCCTTGAATTAAAGCTGAAAGTCTGCACTTCTATTGCATCTCGGTTGTTTCATTTCAAATCCATTGTGGTGGCATACAGAGCTAAAATTATGAAAATTGTGTCAGTTTCCAATTATTTCCGGATATACATATATATATATATATATATATATATATATATATATATATATATATATATATATATATACACATACATATATACATACATACATATACATATACACATACACACACCTGTATGAATATGCCAGTTTATGTACTCTGGGTTTATATACTTATATCTTTAAAAACTTGTTGATTCTGAAGGCATGTCTGAAGGTCTTTGAGTTATCTTAAAAGCAGGTTGTGCAAGTTAAAGAGCATTTGTGTGTAAGGCTTGAGGTGGTTTTGTTGATATGATTTTGAGGTAATGCATTGAGAATCACAAAATGTACTCCTAAACCGTAATGTCGTTTCTCTTATATAGCATTCCTCTAATCGGTATACTTTATAACTAGGTTAATGCAAAACATGTATTTGCTTGCTACAGATGTTCTTCCCGGGGGCTTCGAACGGTGGTCTTCATTATCCGAGGGAAGGACTAGTGATCAGATGGTGGACGTGTTACTGACTGAACTGGGGACGAGAGAGCTCCAGGAGAAGGAGTTCTTTAATGGCGCGGTATGGCTAGCAAGTGCTTTCTTCACCTGTTTGATTTCAAATATGACCTCCTTCCCATACAACTTTTATCAAGGATCCACCATCAATGGACTCTCTCTTTTTCTTTTTTTTGTAACTTATACGTTATTAGATTTTTAGAAACACAAAAAAGGAAGGGATACAGAAAGAGGGAGGGAAGTACTACATTTGTTAACAAATGTATCGTAACATTTTCCATTCAGTAACAGCAACAACACCCACAACACACCACAATCGGTTGTCTGAAAAGGGATATACATCTTTACCCACAACAATTCAAAAATTATTTTATAGATTCCCCTTTGAGTACCAGGGCTCCCATATCTTATAACATTTTCTTGTATTATGCCTTACTTAGGCTGTTAATCTTTCCATTGATTGAACCTCATTTACTCTTATAATAATCTCTCTCCTCAAGGGGGGTTGAGTCTTTTTCCAGGCCCCTGCGATTGCGCGCCTTGCCGCGGTGAGAATGTGTGATAATAGTTTACTTGTACGTTGGTTTCTATTTTCCAAGGGTTTCCCCAGGACCATTGTAAGTGGGTCTGGGGGGATCCTCATCCCAATAGTCTATTGAATCAAATTCTGCACTATTACCCAAAATCTCTTTATCTTTAGAAAGAACAACCAGATATGGGCCATATCTCATATTCCACCACAGCCTCTCCAACAAAGACTCGTAGCCCCTGGGTAGATCTGACTCAACCGTTGGGGTGTCAAGTACCATCGTAAAATAACTTTATAAATATTCTCTTTTGAAATTGTGCAAATAGATGTATTCGTTGCATTGTCCCATATATTTTCCCAGTCTTCCCATGAGATCTCTATCTGAAAATCTTGAGCCCATTGATCCATATGACGTGGGCGAAGGAGGCGTTCATTTCCCGAGAAATAAAGACTTGATATAAAGTTGAGATGAGTACCCTTTGATAATTTCCATTTCTGCATAGCTCCTCTCAAATGCAGAGCTATCTGGAAAAGACCCTCCTGGGGACAGCTGCCTAACATAGTGGCAAACTTGAAGAAATCTGAACACATCAGAGCTCGTGAAAAAATATTTCTGACAAAATTCCCCGAAAGTTAACAATTTACCTTTAGATATCAAATCGTCCACATCTCTAATATTCTTAGTCTTCCACCCACCAAAAGTACTGGTAAACCATCCTGGACCAAAATCAGGGTTGTCGAAGATGGGGGTGCATCTCGAGGGGGCTATTTCTTTACATCTGGAAACGCTAGTCCTCCTCCGCTAGTCCTTTTCTTTCTCTAGGTGCGAGCATGACTGATCTCGCAACTCTTGGCCTTTTGTTACCCCATATAAACGGCATAATCTTGTTCTGTAAATTCCTTATATATTTTAGTGTCTAAAAATAATATAGTAATTTCGGGAGAACGTTCATCTTAACTGTAATAATACGGCCCATCCAAGATATTTGGTGGCCATTCCATAATAAAAGATCCTGTTTGATTCTTGTAAAAAGCTCTGGGTAGTTATATTTATAAAGCGATTGATAATTTTTTGTGAGGAAAAATCCCTAGGTATTTCAGTCTTGCTTTATTCCAATGATTATTGAAATTAAGATGAATTAATTTTACTTCAGTATCTGATAGATAAATTTAGTGCCTCTGACTTAAAGGAATTAATTTTGTAACCTGAAAAAGAGCCAAACTCAGAGAGCGCTTCTTGTAGATTGGGAAGAGAAGTAAGGGGGTTGGAAACTGTCAGAATAATATCATCAGCAAACAAAGATAATTTGAAAATTTCCGCTCCGATTCTAATACCCTGTATCAGGGTTTTTCCTAATTCTAGTTGCAAGAGGCACAATCGTTTACGCAAAAAGTAAAGGAGATAAAGGGCAGCCCTGCCTAGTACCATTCCTAATTTTAATTTGATTTAAATCCCCTCCCGGCATTTAAAAAAAAGCCGTTGGAGAGTCATATAGGGCCCGAACCCCTTTTAGAAATGGGCCGGAGAAACCGAACGCTTGCATAGTTCGATCCAGAAAATCCCATTTGATTCTGTCAAACGCTTTTTCAGCATCTAAACTCAGTAACATCCCTAGATGTCTAGAGAAATGCATATAATCTATCATATTAAAAATCTTACGCGTATTATCCGAGGCTTGACGCTTACTTATAAAACTTACCTGATCATTATGTATTAGGCGTGGGGAAGAATTGGATTTAATCTATTCGCTGGTATTTTGCTATACATTTTTAAATCTGTATTAAGAAGTGAAATTGGCCTATAACTTGCGCAACTCATTGGATCTTTACCTTCTTTAGGTATCGCTACCAAATTGCTTTAGACATTTGCATAGGAATCTGGGTCTTTACCTTCTTTAGGTATCGCTACCAAATTTGCTTTAGACATTTGCATAGGAATCTGGGTACCCTTTAAAAAACTATTGAACATGTCCAGCAGATGCGGAGCTCGAATTCCTCCGTTGAAGGAGTCCTTCATACTGATTCCTAAAAACCTCATCACCCTCTAAACACCTACCCTTTTTATAAACAGAATTTGGGAAGCAAGAAAATGCATTCGGTTCAAATAACAGCCTAAACCTCTTACATTAAATATTTCCTTTTTTCCTATAGTGTTCGCAACCTGTAACAATAATAAATGGGAATATAGTATAGAACAGGGATGGGCAACTCCAGTCCTCAAGGGCCACCAACAGGTCAGGATTTCAGGATATCCCTGCTTCAGCACAGGTAGCAGTCTTAGACAGAGCCACTGATTGAGCCACCTGTGCAGGGATATTCTGAAAACCTGACCTGTTGGTGGTCCTTGAGGACTGGAGTTGCCCGCCCCTGGTTTAGAACCTAAGATAAATTAATAAAATCGATATAATAACTTTGTCTGTTGGAAAATCCTCTCTTAGATTTCTTGTTCCCCACCTAGATCCAACGGGACCTCGGGGTAACCGTGGATAATATAAAAAATCGCGGGGGAAGAAAGTTCGCCGCGGATCATAAACTCTGAGCCGCCAACCTCTTCCACCAGCTGATCAGACTTGAGGCGTGGTTACAGGACCTGGTGCTCTGTCAGGTCAGGCGGGCAGTATCGGGAGCTTCAGAACGGTCCTCTTTTTCACTCTGTTGTGAGGCTACCGGTGGTCTCTCGGGCCTCGGTTAACACTGCGGTTTCGCGGACAGCTGGCCGTGTACACCTAGGGCTCCTAGGAATTTCACCGCCTCTTCCGGGAATCTTAACGGACATTTCTTCCCGTTTTTGTTTACGACCAGTCGGAACGGGAAAGCCCATCTATAGCGGATCTCGTTATCTCTGAGGACCCCTGTCACTGGACCGAGGTTTCTTCTTCTTGAGATTGTAGTTCTGGAAAGATCTTGGAAAATCTGGATCCTAGAGTCTTCAATGTTCACGTAATCTTGATTCCAGCAGCTTCACATTATTTTCTCCTTAGTAGTATAATAGTGTAGTTTGACAATTATGTCCCTGCATTTCCGAGGGTCCGCGAATCTTGGACCTAAGGCTCGGTGTGCTTTGTCCATATGCAGGTCACTTGTTAGAAGAGATGGAACTATTTGGGTAAATCATTTTGTTAGATAAGGTTGCAAATCACCCGAATCAACTGCTTCCGGGATATTTCCTTCTCTAAGGTTTTGCTTTCTTTTCCGGTTTTCCAAATCATCAACGGTGTCATTCAGGTTCCTGATTTTGTTATTAAGTCTGATAAGCTTGTCTTCCATTGAAGGGATTCTTCGAGTTTATTTTCCAGCTACAATGTTTGCTCTGTCAGGGAAGTCACATCTGCCTTAAATTCAGCAACAGCCTTATCAAGACACCCTGCATCTCTCTAAACAACTCTTTTAAAGCCTTTGGGGTGATTTGGGAATTTTCTTCTGTGTCTTGATCTTGATCTGTGTCAACAAAGTTTCCCCTTGGTGTTGTGGCTGATCCTGTTGTTCCTGTACACGTGTGTGCCATCTTGAATTTCGGGAACCGGAGAGGCTGTTTTCAAGAGGTAACGGGACACTGAGGGTGTCGGTGGCTTTCGATCTTTTTTGGGGGAGGCATCCCTGTAGGTTCCGCTGGCGGGGGGAGGTCTTCTGAAGAAATTTTAGACGGTTTGGAGGGCTAAATCATCCGCGATCATAGCGGCGTCCACGGAGCAGCTTCAGAATGCTCCCATCCTTCTTGACGCTGCGTGCGCGCCCCTCTCTTTTCTTTTATGACTTTTTTTGGATATAGTCATCTTTTGATCAATTATGGCGTTTTTACATAGGGTTTCAAAAACTCTCACGTGTTTTTCAGATGTCTCTGCATAGGAGATCTATGTAAAGTCTAAAAACTAGATCTGCGAAGAACCTTCATTCTGGTCCATGACAGTGACTAGCTATATAGTGTACGTCTTAACATTAGAACAGCAGTTATTCTCTAAAGCCCCCTCCTAATTTTTCATAGGCGGGAAGCAGAAGGTCCTTTGAGCTGAAAAGTGGTAATTTCAGCTCCGCAGACCCCCAGGTTCACGAGATGCTTAGCGGTAACGATAGTGCTGGTACTTCCTGGTTGTTTAAATGCCCCACGTTATACAGGCCAATAGGAAGCTACAGTGGATTATGATGCTGCTTTCTATTGGCCCTTGTAATGCGGGCGAGATTGAAACCATCTGGTTTCCCCTGGTGGAGACTGTGCCGGTTCTATGCATCTTGGGAATCGGGGCCCCCTGGAGATGAAATGAACGTGTTTCTGCTCCAGAAACCGCCTGGTTCCCAGATATTGAGATGGGGGCCCCCCAAAAAAATGAATAGGGGGAATTTCTGCTTTAAAAAGAAAACCACTTAAAGGGGCTATCCCTCCTTTGACCAAAGTATATTAATAGCAGCGACATGTTTAAGGGGTTATATCTGGATCACTGAATACTTGTGCTACGCTTCGGACATAGACCTCTGTTCATTAAGGTCTATTCAAGTTAATGATACACAGATAGACCCATATTTTCTAAACCTAGGTGTGCTTAATATTGCCACCTGGTAGTAAATATGTCTGATTGTTCTACATTCCCTTGTAACTCTCCTCTCATAATATCCAGGGTAGAGAGGATAATGTTCCTGTTCATCTGCGCCATGAAGGACCAATTAAGAACTTAAAGTTAAGCACAAAAGATGTGTATGGTGTACTAAGAGAAGTGTGGAAGGAGAAAACCACATCAGACCAACAGGTAACTATACAGCAGGCAATCCTGTTCAGTATTTCCTTTTGACGTGTCTGTGATAAAAGACGCATCCATCCTCCACTACAGTGGTTTTCAACCGGGGTTCCACGTCTGCCAGGGGGGGAGGAGAGCCGGACATCTTTCCCAACTGTCCCAAGCCCATCGGCGCGGGGGCACCCCCACATAGCAGTGACTCGGCGGCTCCTGAGCTCAGCAGCAGCAGCCGCCCGGTCACTGCTATACTTCCTCTCACTGCGTGCCCCAGTCGGCACTTTTGGTTAACATGAGGGAGAGGTAGGATCGGGCGGGCGCATGCACGCTCTCAGAGGTGTGTGTAAGTGGGAGTGTGTGTGTGTGTGCGTGTGTAAGTGGGAGACTGTGTGTGTGTAAGCAAGTGTGGGAGGGGGAGAGTGTGTGTGCGTGCGTGCGCGCGCAAGGGGAATGTGAGAGTGAGTGTGAGGGGTGAGACAGGGGGATGGAGGGGGGGGGGAAGGTGGGGGGGAAGGTGGGGGGTGTGGGTTGAGGTTCCCCAGAATGTCAAAATCGAATTCTGGGGTTCCCTAACCAAAAACGGTTTAAAACCACTGCACTAGTGTATGGTGACTTCAAGTTCACATTTATCCTCATCTAATGTTTCCCTTGATGACCTTGATGACCTTGATTTCTCTTGTACGACATGTTTATTTTGTAGAAGGCTAAGCCGTCCCTGCTGTCAGAGTTCTTCCTCACCTACCTGCAGAAGAGGTTTGGAGACTCTGCTATTGAGTGGTCGTATGGCGTGCACGAGACCTGCAAAGTGCACATAACCAATGACCGCATGTATCTCTTCTACAATATCCTGATGGGTCAGGTGGGTAACCCAAAGGGACACTTGATAAACCATATCCAAGTTTTACCATGAAGTGTAGGTGTAGGACCCAGCTAGACCAAGTTTTCGAACTGCCTAAGGAATTTCCAAACATGCTTGAATGCACTTAGTTTACATACAATATAAATGGAGGTAACATTAGGAGATTAACACGAGTGTTCAGTTATTGTACCGGGCTTAGGAAACCCCACTGGTCTCTGTCACCTTTGCATGGTATATATACTATATGAAGATACTCACAATTTAGGCTGAGATTATAGTCCGTGCAATGTTGCTCTCACGACATGAACAAATTGCAGAATCCCTATGAGGCCACCCCTAGTGCGCACACGACAGAGCACGATGGCGCGACCGCGTTTTGAAAAGACCAAAAATGTTGTCTTTTCAAGCGACGGCCGAGTCACGTGAGCGGTTCAGCCAATCACGGTGAACCAGCCTGGTGATGCGTACGCCACGTTCCCCATCGCCTCCCCAATCGCCTGCAGCTCAGTTCACCCATCGCTCGGGACACAGGCGTCCACGAGGCCATGCGGTCCTTGGTGCGCGTGCAAGTAAGTACTATAATATTAGCCTTACAATGAATCGCCACTTCTCCAGCACCAATACGGCTATCGGAACTTTGAACTACATGTGAAGGGAACAATGTTCCGTTATTCTCACAAAAATAGTGTTAGATCGATGGATCATTCAGAAGGATAAAAACATTAGAGCCACAATTCCTTTAATTTTGACGTCCCCTTTTTTGGGGAGGTTGGGGGGTCCCATCCAGGAAATTTCTTTGTGCATGTCTGTAGGCAACATCCACAGCACCAACCCACTTCTAAGCCTCTTTCTAACATTGATACTAGGTATCTCCCCACTTTAGAATCAGAACCATTGTTGGTAGCATTGACAAGGCGGGCATTTTAAATTCCCAGATTTACTTAAACATCAAGGCTAAATATTTTCTTGAGTTGAGTAACAATCCTTCAGAGAGAGGTACTTCTTGCTATAACTGGTTACAAAATGGAGCATTCATGAAACATGACATACTATCGCAAAGGAAACTAGTTTTAAATGAGAATATGAGCTATTAAAAAAGCAGTGCATATTAGCGGCTTAAATAAAAGTTTCTCCGTATAATTGGCTTCCTTAGAAAAATTCAATTGCCATTAAAGTAATGGTTTTCTTTCTTGTGAGAAATGATTGTGTCGCTTCTCGTCGGGAACATTGGATTAGAGCTTATCGGCTAGTTCTGTTTATCTGCTCGACTAATGAAGGCTTCAGAATAACTGCAACCAAGGGAACAGAGCCAAGCTTGTCACGCCTGACACTTGTCACGCCTGACAGAAAGTTGTATCACCAAATTACATTAGATAAAGAATGTAAAACCCCCAACAGTTTTTTTTCACCATGAAAATGTTAACAGTTAAAAAAAATATGTGTTCAGATTTGTTTAATAAAAAAATAAACCTATTGAAATGCCTGTCCAACATGAAGCAGCGACTAATGGTTTTACACCTTCTTATTGGACTGATATTTGGCAGCCATTTTGTTTCCCCTGGGGTGGAATTTAAACTCAGTAACTTCACCAACCTCTGGAACCGGGTGATCCCTGGAACTGAAAATAGCGTACCTCAGTTCGGGGGACCCCCCCAGTTCCAGTGCTGTAACCAAAAATGTATTTGGGGGGATTGCTGCTGTAACCTATTAAATACGCCTCTGTTACTTGTGTTCCAGGCAGCACTGTGACTGTTATTCCTGCTTTACGCGCCCAGGTACCTGTATTTTACAGCAGTGGTGCGCAAACTGGGGGGCGTCACATGACCCGTTGTGTCATTTGACGCCGGTTCACAGGAAAGGGGGGGGGGGTACAAGCACTGGGGCTGGCAGGCAGGGGGGCGCAGCGCAGAAACTTTGCGCACCCGATTTACAGTATTGACATGACCTCTTCCTAAAGATGGTTGCTGAATAGTTCCTACATTAAACAGACAATCCATACCAAGATCCAAGAGAACAGTGGCTTGTTTAAAGGTTTAAACAAAGGGGATTAATACCATTTACAAAATAAGCCACAGATTAATACTTTTTTTTTAACCTGAAATGTCTCCAAAGAAGCCAAATCTTTTGTGAAACAAAAATGTTTAATTTCAATATTGATAATTCACACTCCCCCCCTCACCCCCTGTGTTATGTGATTCTGCCATCAATCATCCACAAGATAAAAAAGGAACAACAACAAAACACAAATATTTTAAGGGTGATTTAATCTCTCCAAGAAAGCCAATTTCATTGACCATTTGTTTCAGAAATATATTTTCGAAATTCTCCTTTTTGTTTTTTTTTACAGAATAATAATACAGTATATACATTTTGGACCCTAAAAGCCTCGCCCCAGTGTTTAATGGGTTTAGAATTTCTTAAAACCAGACACCGCACCATTTACTATTTTAAGCCGCTTCAAACCACTGAGATTAGGAACCGACTTGGTGGGCACCATTGCTGGAGTGTGGGTGCTGACGACTGTATGTTTCACAGGTGGATGAAGAGGTGTACCATGCCCTGATTCACGCCTATTCACACCTGCTGTCGGAGCTAGTCAATGCTGATGGTGCAAATAGTGGTCTTCTGAGCAGAGAACAATTCAGGTAAGACAGAAACGCAACACAACGGGAGCATCGATCCTGTGTTGCCAGTTTAACCCTCGTTTTCAAGCGCAAATCAGATTGGCCAAAATTGGAGACATTTTTGTGAATGCCCAGGGCTTTTTCCACTAATTTGTTTAAACCTCTACAGCAGGGGTGGTCAACCCCGATTGTCAAGAGCCACTGAGAGGCCAGGGATTAGGGATATCTCTGCTTCAGCACAGTCATTGTGAATGAACCACTGATTGATTTAGTCACCTGTGCTAGAGCAGGGATATGTTTAAAGCCTGACCTGTTGGTGGCCCTTGAGCACTGGAGTTGGCCACCGCTGCTCTACAGTGTGCCATCGGATCTCCGGCTCTTCTGGTCATGTGATCGCTCCAAGAGTGCTCACATGGCCGCGAATGGTGCCCGGATGACGAAAAGGGAAGTGGGAAGGGCTTCGATTCTGTTTATGTCGGTCTGGCCATTTCATGGGAGTAGGGACCCCCATCACCCCTAGAAAACGAGCGTAGCTGGTTCATCATAAGGGTTAATTTACGTGTGTGTGTGTACACAATTCTGAGGTTCACCAGGTTTCAGGAGAATGTCTAGTTCCAAGCTAACTTAATTGAGAACCATGTGAATAAATGAACAGAATACAGGAGGATCGGGCTGTGTACGTTTTGAAGCTGTAGCTGAGCCCTCTTATACTCAAACAAGGGGATATATAACATAGGAAAAACTAAATATCGTTGGCAGGAACTACAAAACCTACAGTAGTTATCTATTATTTTGGTCATAAAACCCAAGCTGTCCCGCACTCTCGTTGACATATTCCCCTATAGATCCCATTATTCATTTTAAATAGTATAAATATCTTTTGGTATAATAATACTGAGGTCAACATCATCTCCTTTTTTTAGACTAACAAAGATGTAACCTTTGCATGATCTTGCCTGATGAACCTATTCCAAGGACACGAACAGGAAATAGATTAGTAGTAATAATAACCCTAATAAAGAGGCTTTGCACTACTCTGTAGTATTTAGTAAAAACGTCCTTGCGTTTTATAAATCTTGTCTCTCTTTCCCCACAGCCTCCAACTGAGAAATGCATTTCCTCTTAAAAGTGCTGATGAATTCCGGGAGCTTTTAGGCATAGCCGAATCCCAGATCAAAACAGATGATGACAGCATCCCCTATAAGTCTCTGTTCACCGAGGTGAGTGTCACTATCACAATACACTTGGGTTCTTATAGAGGCAGTCCCACTAAACACAGCTGAGCGCAGTAAACCAGATGTCAGAGTGCAAACAGAATCCTTAAGATTTACATGAAATTAATAAAGACAACATATAGTGCAACACAGGAAGGTGATAACAATTCCAATGTACGTGGATGTATCACACTCGCACTCTGTCCAATGTAATCAAGCGTGTGGAATACTCGGGTACATGGGTATGAATTATCCAAATCAGGTAGGTCTCCAGAATCCCATTAAAAAGAAAAGGTAGATTGTGTAAAAAAAAAAGTTTATATTAAAAAACAATGAACATGAAAAATCCACACTTACAAAGCTGCATATAGGAAGTGCATTGAGAGCACAATGTAGAGTCAAAATCTGGCAGAAATGCTACAGCTTTCTCCTCAATAGGTCCTCGTTTAGATCTTTGTCTTGTAGTCGCAACGTCACATCCGGATCTGCGCCTGATGTTGCAGAGGTGCAGGGCGCACAGGGAGGAACATCGATTTCCAAAGACTTTGAAAAAAGTCACAAATGGGTCCACAGGGGTAACGTGGATAGCCCAACGCGTTTCACTCATAGGAGCTTCATCAGGGGGCATGAAGTGGCATAGGGTTAAATCTGGGTGACAGGTGTACACCCCACCTTCCCTTCTTCCTATTGGCCGCCTGACAAGGAGGGTTTGTTGCACACTCAAAATCTCAAGGACAGAGAACTATGTGAGCGTTGGGTACCAATGATGTAGTGAGAAGGGATGCAAAAAGCATCACTGTGCAAAAAGTAACACTGATAATGATCCTATGTTAGGCGGCCGACACCGTGCCTTGGATCACCATATCACAATCAATGTTTGTATAAACAGTTTTGCTGATTGCTGCTAGATTTTGTGTGTTTAGTATACAAATGGGTCACAGATCACTCAGATGGTCCTGATCCGACCCTGGGTGTCAGGAATGGAAGATTATGTCCTCTTGTTTTGGTCTTATTGTCGTAAGCGCCAGGAGATTGTAGGCCCTTTAACGCACATGGTAAGGAGGCTAACTGCAATAGTACTGCCTTTAGCCCCGCAAGTTCCCCGGTAAAGTGGATCAGAACAATAATCATGTGTCTTTAGATATACTTCCAGAAAGGAGAATAAAGCTTCAGCCCCCTTAGATTGATCAAAAATATTTCTCTTTTGAAACTTTCCCTTTCCTTTTTTGTATCGTAAGAACCACAAGTAATTTAGGTTGCCTCCTTGACGATGAATCTGGTGTAATTGGTTCTTTGTTCCACTGCAGGATGAAGAGGGGACTCCCAGCTCTTTTTTAGCAGCGCTGACGAACCAGTTTGCTGAAGAGAAAAGGGAATATTTGAAAGAATTGGGGAATAAACTTGGAAACAAGTAAGTGGTAGCTGCAAAAATGTTCCAAACCGAAATACCAGTTTGCAGCATATTATTGGATTGTCTTTGTCCCACGTCTTGGCACATCTGTGGGGTGTTTCTACCGCCCCCCTGGGTTGGACATGATACAACTTCTGCTGGACCACTATAATATGACCCTCCTCTGTTACTCCCTCAGTGTGATTTCCTGCCCTCTCACAGGTTGCATGGAGTATTTAGGTACAGCACGTTTTTATTATTTTGTTTCCAGCTCCAAAAGGGAGTGGACATTTCTGTCCCAGATTCCCTGCACGGGTAGCTAAAGGGGCAGTTAAGCAAGGTCGGCTATTACATTGTCATGATGCTAGGTGCTTTTCCATCAAACTTATCCGTGGCCTTGGTTGGGAAGGGTTGCAACTCCCTTCTCTCCTGGGCTCTCTCAGCGGTACAGGCAGCGGGGTCTGGTTTCGCAGTGTTTTTGCCCAGAAAGTCAGGAGGGTTTGCGTCATTTCTCGACTTAATGATCTGCGTTGCTTGGGGTAGTGGTGCACCAACTCCCCCCCCATCCACCCACCTCTCTTCTGACCTGGTATATAATGGTACGGGACCAGATACCAGAACGGACGTCACACATTGGCTTAAACGGTGTGTACGGGGGATTGTAGCTCTGTAGCCTGTACTAACCTAAGTGCCTTTGGGGAGCGCGTTGGGTCTCTGTAAACCCCGCGCCCCCCCTGCAGATAGTCTTGCGCCCCCCAGTTTGTGCACCTCTGCATTACACCACATAACCTGTCTGAGCACTACTATGTGAAATTTGCACTATACGGATGTCAATAGACACAGGATCAATCCACATACCACTCACCATTAATTGTGCTGACTTCTAACATCTATATAGCAGGGACTACTAACCACTGCTCAATACCATTAGCGCCTGCACTATCTATTAGAGTAGGAGTAAAACTATGCAGCGATGTTGGAGCTGTGTTGTGTCCGTCACAGCTTTTATGTCTAGCGCTAGTTTAATTATAGTTAAGTTAATCACACGGTCTATCAGCAGCTTATTGTAAATACTAAGGAGTAACAAAGGAGTCCTGTATTTATTTCCCAATTGGTGGTGAGCATATGGTATGCTGTGATATTGACAACAACCCTGACAGTTCATTTTATAACCCCTTATTTTTCACATATTTGCCTATGTGCTCCCCATATGATCAACATTGGGATTGAACTTACATTTGGGCTATAGGTTATTTATTTATGTGAGAGAATAACACTAATTGGGTACACAACTATTCTACATCTTTGTAAAGAGGTACACTGTGCTATAGGTTGTACATTCTTGTGAGAAAATACAATGAATGGGGTATACAACTATTAAACATCTTGTAAATAGGTACAGTGTACCAAGTTGTCATATAGATCTCATACACCATCAATACCATATGACCGTTTATTGATAATTAGTTGTGTTGAAAGAATACATAGTACATAGCAGCTTCTTTATCCTACCTTTTGGTAAATACTTTTAGAAAATACACACAATAAAATATAATAACATTTATTTGCATGTGTTAACTTATATTAATTGTAGATTTATACAATGTTAAGTTTTAAACAGCCATGGTGTGCACCATACAATGTGCTTCTTGTTAGAGATTGGCTGGTAATACCAACTTTTTCTCTATTTTTGAAAATACTTTTCAATTCAGCACTTAGGTAGCACCCAGTGCCACTCTAGGCATTAGGGATAAAATCATATTTACAAAACTCATTTCATTTAACAATTAGTGAGCGGTATATTCTCTTTTGATTTTGCATACGCGATGAGCAGCAGGCAAGTGCCAATAGAAAACCGGGACAGTGGCCCAAAAAGTTGGGACAGAGGCCTAAAAACTGAGACGTCTGGTCACCCTACCAATATCTTCACTTAGTATGGCAAATCTATTGGGATGGGTCAGCTCAGAACTGGAATCATGGTAGTGCACGCACTCTAACAAACAGGTGATAGTGGGGTACTTAACCGCCGGTGCGCTGGTTCTGAGGAGCTCCTGATGTCCCAAATAGATCCAGTGAAGAAGAACCTTGAGATTTTACACCTTGAGAAAGGCAGTATTACTGCCGAAACGTTGGATTCCTTGGCACAATAAATCCCCCTTTTCATTGATGATTAAGACCGTGTGCCTGATTCTTCTTCATCAGCTCAGAACTGGCCTGCCCTCTCTTCTTCCCCCTGCTTCCCCTTCTAACTGTTACCCAGTTACTTACTACCTACTTACCCAGCTACCTACTTAGGTGAAACCCATGTAGCATTCTGTATATACAAGTAGTATATTATATAGTATTGCATGTATGCCACGGCTTTATGTATTTTTGGCTATATATGGACGGCAGTATATGCTTCTATTTTGGGGTTTTATGCAGAAATTGTGTAATGCCCTTAATCTCCTATGCAGATTATACACAAGATTGAAAGAATTGTAATCTATATGCACAGTCCTACAAAAAGAAAAGAAGAATTCGTTTTTGGCTGCTCAAGATTTAAGACCTACCTCACAAGAGGAAGATGGGGTTCATTTGCTCCAGTCTTTAAGTCCAGGGATTTCTGACCCAAGGGCTATCTCATCAGGAGGAAGAGTTATCATTAGTGGCAACTAACATCAACAGACAAATGGATATGTCAAACGGTGACAACAGGATATGCAATTGCGTTCGAGCACAGTCCACTCCAAAGGCCTTACATCACAGAGGTCCCATCAAATCCCAGAAATGCTTCCATTAAGCGTTTACGGGCAACGCAGTCATCTCAGGGGGTTCCCCAAACCTTCAGGATCATACATCGCAGTATTGCAAATATAGTGCAATATGTGTTCTTAAATGTGCAATTCTTAGGGTCTGGTTGTCAGAGTGATCCTCGCATATTTCCCAATATATAAGGCAAACCCCAAACTGTGGCAGATCTTTTGTAGTGGTAGTCTGGTAAGTTGGGGAACCCTCCAGGAAAAAGCAGAGCAGTAGACGAAACAAAACCTTTTCTTTTAATATAGATATTACCATTAAAAATGAACACTCACAGGATAAGGATGGTACAATTAAGAATGGTACGAGACAGAGGTGCCCCCTTTCCTCTTCTTTTTACTTTAATAATTGAGCCTCTTGCGGCCACCATAAGAGCCTCCCCAAATATACAAGGGATCAAAATAAAAGATGAATACTATAAATTGTCACTATTTGCAGATGATATTATTTTTACTATAATTAACCCATTGACATCCCTCCCGAACTTACAATCTTCCCTTCAGAGATTTAGTGAACTGTCTGGGTATAAAGTTAATATGGGAAAGTCGGAAGTTTTAAATTTGACTCTAACTGAAAAGGAGGTCGAGGTCCTTAAACAGCATTTTGATTATAAATGGGAAAAGACCCACCTGAAATATCTGGGGATATATCTTACTAGGGACTGTATGTAACTCATTATATACATAGAATTATCCTGATCTTTTTTCAAAGATAAAAAAGATCTGCAGATTTGGAACTTTCACTGTATCTCCTGGCTAGGGCGGATTACGGCTGTAAAGATGAATATTCTCCCTAGACTATCATAACCGAATTATGCAATTTATTTGGAAGCATAAACAACCGAGAATAGCCAGATCAATTAAGTTAGCTGCTAAAGAAGGAAGTGGTCTGGCAGTCCCAAATATGTTTAAATACTATATAGCTTCACATATGAAACAAATGGTGTATTGGCATTCCCCGAGAGGGGTGTATGCCTGGGTGGATTTGGGAAGCTCGCTCAATACCCGATTGGGCTGCCCTCTTTATTATGCTCCGAATCTGGGACAGGTTCTGGGAGACAAGTGGAACCGGCAGTAATCGTGTTTACTTTGAAGCTTTAGCAGATGGCCAAAAAGAAATATAGGGTTATGTTGACTCCATCTAGGCTCACACCCCTGTATGGTAACCGGGGTTTCTCCCAGGGTTTCGGGGACAGAGTTTTGAAATTTGAAGGCAAAGAGGGATCCTGGAGGCGGGAGATTTAATAGAAAAGGACAAGCTAATGTCGTTTGAGGAGTTGATGAGAAAGTATGGTCTCCCCCAAACTGAGCTGTTTAGGTATATGCAGGTTCGACATTTTATGTTTCAGGGTTTCTATGAGAAGGAATTTCCTAATTACACCCGATTTGAAGATCTACGTAAAACAAAATAATATCAAAGGGGGTTGTTATTGTCTCTTTATCAGGGTGTACCCCCAAAACAGGATACCCCGGATCACAAATATATGGACCAGTTAGCCTTGAATTTTCAGATTGAAATAACGAGGGAGGACTGGGAAGATATCTGGGAAACCGCAGGTAAAAACCTCTATTTGTACGGTAACAAAAGAGAATATTTATACAATTCGGTTTTGCTAGTATTACACCCCCAAAAGAGTAAAACAAATGTTCCCGGTGACCTCGGATAGATGTTGAACGGGATGTGGACAATTAGATCTAGCACATATTTGGTAATATTGCCCAGTAATGCAGATATATTGGAGAACACTTTTAAAATTGATAAAAGACGTAACGGAGATTGAGATGCCGTTAGATCCAATTTGAATTATTTTGGCTAAACCTATGGAAGCCGTGAACCACTACACACTTATATTGATCCTGCATATGCTAACGGTGGCTAGATGTGCTGTAGCTGCAGCATGGAAAAAACCCTCTCCCGCCCTCCAGAAGAGAGGTTACTAGTAGGGATAATGATGTCCAACTAATGGAGAGACTCGCCTCGTTTCTGAACCATACTACTGAGAAGTACGCTACGGTCTGGGATCCCTGGGATGTTGGATAGGGGGGTGTCCCCGGAGGAAGCGATGATTTGGGAGTGCTTTGTACGGAATGTACTGTCTGTAAGAGGGGATTGCAAAGTTTTTGTTGTTGCACCCCCCATGTGCTGGCTCCAGAACTCCCGCCCGCCCTCCCCTGTGACCTAACGTCAAATGACGCAGAGGATCACGTGATATTACGTTACCTTGGCGCAAGTTTTCATGAAGAAGCTCGCATCACATGACCTTGTGGCGTCATTTGACGTGAGCGTCGTCATGGAAATTACGCAGCGGGACCACGTGACGTAATAGCAACATGACCAGAAACCGGCTGAATCCCGGTAAGTTGAGGTTGCAGAGACCTCGCGCGGTCTCCCGGCATTTCATTTAAATGCCTCAGGGAAGAGCGCGGGGCCTCTGCAACCCCCCCCAGAAAAAAAATCCCGCTCCCCAGTTTCTGCACCGCTGGTCTATAAGATATTGTATAATATGTAATGGGATTGTTGATGCTCGTAAAGATTTTTTATACAAAATGGTTGTCCCCCCTTCCCTTTTTCTTTTCTGTATCCTTTTCCCCTCCCATCTATGTTTGAAAAAATGTAATAAAATATAAGTTAAAAAATAAAATGTACCCATTAGGTGTATATTCTTTAAAACGTGTAATGGAAATCCTTGGAACTCCCGGGATATCGGATAGCTCCGTTCTTACAGCCTCTCTTGGACAGTGACGTCTCACACAGGGTCTCTGCTCTTCCGGATCAGCTCCCGGAGGTTCGCCCCCAGAAAGGACGCGTCTCTCTGGATTGAGTGAATCCAGGGAGCAGAGAGAGACGCATCCTTTCTGCGGGAGAACATCACACCTTTTTTTAGCTCTGCCCTTTGGCAACAAAGTATCACAAACAGATCTATTGCAGACTGTACTACTCTGTAAGCTGGAACAATAATATGTAACCTTATGAAGTGTAACACATCAGCTGCAGCATGTCACAGATTGCAGCACAAAGTCAGATGGGGGACAGCAGTTTGGGAAGAATGTAGAATGATACATTGTCACATGCATTGCTGCTTTAAGCTAAAACGGTTCGTCTTGAAACAATTTAGGGTAGTACTTTTTCAGTATACAGAAAACTCCATGTACATCCCTCATTTTCTTTTTTTGTTCAAACCACTGGAAAATAAAACCTGTGATGTCATCTAAATATAATCTACATCAGCAGTTTTTCAATGACAAAAAATGCAAACTTGTCCATCCAATCAGTGATTTTCATTAATATTGTATGCCAACATGATCCATTGATAAGACTGTTTTACTGCAGAAGAGTTTCTGATCCGCGCTCGGGCTTTCTAAGGATGAATGTGTAGCATCAACTTCTTGCAGGGTTCGTGGATGGCAGACCATAAAAAGAGGAAACAGATTGGTTGGTAAAGATTGTATTATGCAGTACAAATATAAGCAAGTAGAAACTTACATTCAATGTAGCTGCAGTTCAGAAGATTCAAATAAAATGTATGTGTTTTCAAGTAAAGATTCCAGGTGGAAGGAGGTGCAGGGGGGGTTCGGGGTGTTGAGCCTGAAATCCCGCACACTGGGATCAGCTTCTACTCGGTGATGCTTCCGGGTTCATTAGTGCACGTCTCACTCGCTCACAACTTCTTCCGATCATGGATCTTTCAATGTGCAAGTACACAGGACAACAAGGCGGGGGCTGCTACCACAACGCGTTTCACACTATGCAGTGCTTCATCAGGCGCTACGGTTTTACTGCCTCTACTTCCAAACCATTGCTAGGATTGTCTGAATATCTGGAATTTTGCCCTCTTTGAGTAATGGGAAAATCCTTCTGTAGACCTAAAGGATATTAGTGGTGCTGATTTGGGGATTATAGGTGCTTTTAGTTTTCTTTTAATATATCATTGGTACTTTTGGTCTTTAATAAATCAGACCCACTTACTAGAGGAAAAATGCACCTGGCAAAGGACTTTGTCCCTGAAACATTGTACCCCAGCTCTGCTTTGAATAAACTAGAAATAAAATGTCGTCCTGACTGATCTTTGGGCGTCCGGCTGGATCTGCTCTACTTGTGAAATAGATTTTGAAACAACTTAGTGTTACAATGATTCAGATCTTCCTTCAAGTTAATCATTTACTTCTGTTTCCTGTAAACAGTAAAGGTTTTTCATTTTCAAAGCAGTGCATAAACATTAACTATTTTGTCAAAAGCTACCGTCCCCCCTCTCTTAGCCGGGGTGCAACGCTTTGCTTGCAAACTTCCCCTGTCTCATCTGGGAAGAGAATACTGTAGATCAGTGTTCCTAGGAACCCCTGTTGAAAAACAGTGGAATAGATCAGGGGTGCGCAAACTTTTCCCCCTGTGCCCTCCTGCCCACCCCCCCCTCCCCCATCCTTACCTTGTCTCTGGTCCCAAATGACGACGCGGGGTCATTTGATGCCACATGGCAACGTGTCGCCCGAAGCTGTCGGAGACGAGGCAAGGGAACTTACAGAGGCCTTGCGTGTTCCCCCAGCATTTAATTTAAATGGGATAGATAAATCATCCAAAGCATCTGGTTACCAGGGAACATTAAAAGGCAGATTTAAAATGTTTTTCCTGGTAAATAAAAGTATTCGTTATCTTACAAGAAGCTTCAGGTGCTGCGCTTTTAATGTGATACCCACTACTGCTATTCACAGCTGCATGATTATCTTTGTGGGACTAGGACATTATATTAAGGACTAGCTGAGAGACCCGGCGTTGCCCGTGAGTTAAATTTCCCGCTAGGAAAGGGGGGGGGGACAGTGGACAGGAGGAGGGGAGGGGCAGTGGACAGGAGGGGGGGGAGACAGTGGACAGGAGGGGACGGGACAGTGGACAGGAGGGGACAGTGGACAGGAGGGGACGGGACAGTGGACAGGAGGGGAGGGGACGGGGACAGTGGACAGGAGGGGGGAACAGTGGAGGGGGGGGGACAGTGGACAGGAGGGTGGGGGGGCAGTGGACAGGAGGGGGGGGAGAAAGTGGACAGGAGGGGACAGTGGACAGGAGGGGACGGGACAGTGGACAGGAGGGGACGGGGACAGTGGACAGGAGGGGACGGGGACAGTGGACAGGAGGGGACGGGGACAGTGGACAGGAGGGGACGGGACAGTGGACAGGAGGGGACAGTGGACAGGAGAGGACGGGACAGTGGACAGGAGGGGACAGGGACAGTGGACAAGAGGGGACGGGGACAGTGGACAGGAGGGGACGGGGACAGGGGACAGTGGACAGGACGACAGTGGACAGGAGGGGGACGGGACAGTGGACAGGAGGGGGTGGTGACAGTGGACAGGAGGGGTGGAGCATCGGGGGGGAGGTGAGTGGAGCATCGGGGGGGGGAGGTGAGTGGAGCATCGGGGGGGAGGTGAGTGGAGCATCGGGGGGGGAGGTGAGTGGAGCATCGAGGGGGGAGGTGAGTGGAGCATCGGGGGGGAGTGGAGCATCGGGGGGGAGGTGAGTGGAGCATCGGGCTGGGGGGAGGTGAGTGGAGCATCGGGGGGGGGGGTGAGTGGAGCATCAGGGGGGGAGGTGAGTGGAGCATTGGGGGGGAGGTGAGTGGAGCATCGGGGGGAAGTGAGTGGAGCATCAGGGGGGGAGGTGAGTGGAGCATCGGGGGGGAGGTGAGTGGAGCATCGGGGTGGGGGAGGTGAGTGGAGCATCGGGGTGGGGGAGGTGAGTGGAGCATCGGGGAGGGAAGGTGAGTGGAGCATCGGGGAGGGAGGGGGGGAAGGTGAGTGGAGCATCGGGGAGGGAGGGGGGGGGAGGTGAGTGGAGCATCGGGGAGGGAGGGGGGGAAGGTGAGTGGAGCATCGGGGAGGGAGGGGGGGGGGAAGGTGAGTGGAGCATCGGGGAGGGGGGAGGCAAGTGGAGCATGGGGGGGAGGTGAGTGGAGCATTGGGGAGGGAGGGGGGGAAGGTGAGTGGAGCATCGGGGAGGGAGGAGGGGGAGGTGAGTGGAGCATCGGGGAGGGAGGGGGGGAGAAGGTGAGTGGAGCATGGTGGAGCATCGGGGGGGTGAGTGGAGCATGGGGGGGGAGGTGAGTGGAGCATCGGGGAGGGGGGAGGTGAGTGGAACATCGGGGAGGGGGGGTGAGTGGAGCATCGGGGAGGGGGGGGAGGTGAGTGGAGCATCGGGGAGGGAGGTGAGTGGAGCATCGGGGAGGGAGGTGAGTGGAGCATGGGGGGGAGGTGAGTGGAGCATCGGGGAGGGGGGGTGAGTGGAGCATCGGGGAGGGGGGGAGGTGAGTGGAGCATCGGGGAGGGAGGTGAGTGGAGCATCGGGGAGGGAGGTGAGTGGAGCATGGGGGGGGAGGTGAGTGGAGCATCGGGGAGGGGGGGGGGGGTGAGTGGAGCATCGGGGAGGGGGGGGGGTGAGTGGAGCATCGGGGAGGGGGGGGGTGAGTGGAGCATCGGGGAGGGAGGTGAGTGGAGCATGGGGGGGAGGTGAGTGGAGCATCGGGGAGGGAGGTGAGTGGAGCATCGGGGAGGGAGGTGAGTGGAGCATGGGGGGGAGGTGAGTGGAGCATCGGGGAGGGGGGGGGTGAGTGGAGCATCGGGGAGGGGGGGGGAGGTGAGTGGAGCATCGGGGAGGGAGGTGAGTGGAGCATCGGTGAGGGAGGGGGGGGAGTGGAGCATGGGGGGGAGGTGAGTGGAGCATCGGGGAGGGGGGGTGAGTGGAGCATCGGGGAGGGGTGTGTGTGTGTTGGCCCGTCACTCCGCCTCAGGCCAATGAGAGGTGTGCGGGGGCGGGCGGCCCAAGGGAGCAATCTCATTGGCCTGGCCCAAGGTCCAATGAGATTGCCGCTAAGGACACAGGGAGACACATACAGACACGGACAGATAGGACACTTTCAGAAATATATAGTAAAAAGATGAGCATTGAATGATTAACCTTAATGTCAACAAACGTTTTACTGACGTCTGACAGAATGGAGTTGAAAAGGCGATATTCCAAGCCGTACGGTCAAAAACAAGTTTTTAAATAAAAATGTATTTTTTTCTTATATGAGCGTTACCTCGTGTGTGTTATACTAGGATTAAAGTGGGGGTCTCTGGAGTTCAACTGTGTTAAATCCAGCTTCGGGGACCCCGCTTCCAGAGATACATACCTTGGAAGGTAGCCGCTCAGGCTGCGGACCCAATATGGCGATTTAAAGGTTCTGCGGGCTGATAGAAGCTGTGATGTCATTCTTTGCGGCTTCCTATTGGCCCTCGTAACACAGGAGCTTTAAACTGCGCAGAGATACCGGCAGCACCTACGGAGGTAAGTATCGTGGGAAGTGGGGGACCCCGGAGCTGAAATCAACGCGGTTTAGCTCCGGAGACCCCCCGCTTCAATCCTAAGGGGGAACATATACCTTTAAAAAAAAAACATAAGTCCTTTAAGTCAATTTTTTGAAACCACAAACTCTACCATTCGCTGCCATAGGGGCCTACAAAGCATTGTTGTCTGTCTGGCAGTGAAAGGGTTATAAGTGGACACGATCAATACAATATTCAAAGGTTTCAATTGGATCTGAAAGGCTTTATTAAAGTTCTAGTTAATGAAAATCGGGTCTGACTCTGAAATGGCAGCGAAGCTCAGGCTCCCCTGTGTGAGTAATGTAACGGATGCAATGCATGTTCCTAGTGATCTTTATACAGGTGTATACCATACACAGCTACTGAATGATTTCAGGTCTTGGTGCCGTACACCCAGCCTTCCCTGGCAGTTCTTTAAGTCCTTAGCTGCCGCATTGCAGGTCTCTGAACAGGCCAATTACTACCCACTCGGATTCTAACATCACAGCCACAAATGCACAATTTTCAAATGTTTTACAATGTATGTGGGATGGTCCGTGTCTTGTATAGGATCGCTTTTTCCCGGGCAAAATGTAACTTCTGCAGTTAGTACAAATGAGTATTTGGCTTCTGTAATGTTAAGATAAATGTAGCTTTTCTGCGATGCACTGATGTACTGTTAACCCTTTGCATGGTTTCAGGCAAGATAAACTCATGATTTCAACGACTGAGCGACTCCCCCCAGTCACACATTGAAATAAGAGCATTAACGACGTATTAATGACATACACCTGCTTAACACAATTTCATATATGTTTGAAAAATGGAGTTCTCCCTGGCACAAAGTTGCCTCCGTCAGCATGCGTCTGGATAGAGGTTTCCTCCGTGTGATGGAGTTATCATCCAGCCAGTTCCTTACGTGTGTGATGTGAAATAAAAACCATCGCATAATATTATTAGGAATAAAGTGATTGTCGGCGAGATCTATAGACTCAGAACTCCCATTTACTGTGTCTTTAAAGTGGCCAAAAGTGTGGGATTAGAAGAACCACTTCCATCTATATCCACATGCTGATTTAAAGGCGCAGTAAATGTGTATTCAGAATCTATAGATCTCGTAGGCAATCACTTTATTCCTAACAATATTATGCTACGGTTTTATTTTACTTTTCCCCCCCACATATCACACGTGAGGAACTGGCTGGGTGACAACTCAACTTCCATCACACGGAGGAAACCGTCTTTATCCAGGCGCATGCTGACTGAGAACTTGGCGACCAGGAGAAGGCCAATTTTCAACCTCTTTGTGAAACGGAGTTTGGGAGTCTCAGTTATCCAGGCAGCAAGCCTCTGTTTAGTGACATTGCAGCGACATTGAAGACATTTTTCTCATCACACGCATTTGGTCACTTTCATATCGTATCGCGTAGAAGTTGAAGCTATTTTAAGCAAAGTAAGAGGAAAGACAGAATCCCTATATTGTGGCACTAAGAGAGTGCACCCTAATTAAAACTTCATATTTATTGAATGATCTTAAAATAAAACTGTTTGGAGTAACCATAAATGCAGGACAAAAGGTTAATTAAAATAGTAAAAGACCGGAGAGGTGGGGTAGTACATAGGGTAATTGTATATAAACCCTATTGTCAGTCTATTTAACCCTTTAATGGTCTATAAGTGTAGGAGAAGTGTCATACAGGTAAGTATAGTAGGATATTGTTGTATCATTAGTCCCTTGCAATCAAATCCTGAAAGGAGGCTGAATGGAGATAACTATAGACTTACAAGGAGTAAGAGGAGGGATAAATGAATCCTAGCTATATAGATGAATATCTATGTCTAGAGCAGCCATATAGATAGCCCTAGCTCTATCTAGGTAGCTGACCTCTTACTAAATGAGTAGCTACCCTCTCACATTGATTCATGTCCCCATTATATCTGATGTTAGGCAATCTACTGAGGTCTTGTGTAACAAGTTTAACAAATGTGTCAATATTACTGCTGTTGTACATTCCTGGTGTAAATTTACTGGGAGGTCTAAGTTGTGTATACGGTCCCATACCTGGTGGGATTTCACCTTCCTCCCATAAATTCAGGAGTGTATCATAGCAGGCTGCATCCAGATCACTTGGATCTTCCATTCCTGCATGTATGGCTTGATTTAATTGAAATCGTTTGAAGTGTTTATGCAATAGAAGTTTGCGTGCAAAAAGCTGCGTATCCTTTACACTTTCAAATAGATCCATGGTCTTAGTGGGGGAGAAAGAAAGGCCCTTGCTAAGTACTTTGATGTGTGAGTCAGTGAGGTCGAGGGGACTCAGATTGATAATGAAGTTATCACTCATTGATAAATTGTCAACTAGTGATACCCCCCTCTGTTGAAGCCCCACTGTCTTCTGTTCTTTGGCCCCCTTCTTCTTCCTCCCCTTCCCCCGCCTCGTTCCTTTGAATATAGGTCTGGTGGGTCTGATGGAGGTACTACCCCTAAAAAAGAGGAGGTAGGAGTAGTAGTAGATGGTTCTTGTGCCTTTCTGGATCTAGTGTTAATAAAGGATCTCTTCTGCTGTGGTTGGGTTGAGCTGTCGGTATCGGAAGAATCCCAATCAGTGGACTGATCACTTGGAACAACAATTTGTTCCTTTGATTTTGTTTTTTTATTTTGATATTTAAAGATTTTTCCCTCTTTGAAATCTTGGGTATCTCTTAAGAGTTTCTTATGCTTTCTCGTTTTTAACTCTTCAGTAAACTTGTCAATGGTATTTTCTAATTGTAGTTCATACTCATTGAATTTTTCATTCATATTCCACTTTGTGACGTCTGCTTTAAGTTTGCTTAAGTCATTTTTAACTGTGTCAAGTAATTCATTTTCGTATTTGATAGTTAACTTCATTAGATCATGGGAACATTTTAACAGGATCTTTTCCCATTCAGAAATAAATTTTGCCTCTACACACATGTAAGAGGGGGCTACATTGGGACGTAGACCTCTGGGGACTAGTTTAGATGAAATATACATTTCCGGACTTGTGATGTCCCACCAAAGTCTAGATTGTTGTTTAAAAGTTTTTTCTAGAGTTCTAAAGTAGTCTTTTATACCTGGGGCCTCAGTTCTATCTAATTCAAGATCAAATAATGTTTCTGACTCCGTTACCCATGAACTAAAGTTAATATCTGTAGTTATGAATCCTGACATAGTGTGGATGAGAGCTAGAGTGTATAGAACGGGGTAAAGAAACCCCCACAGTAAATGTATGTAAACAAATACAGGGCCTCATGCAGAGAGCATCGAATTTTCAAATTGGCGAATTTCATAAAAAGTAGCTTTTTTGGAGAGTTTTATTCTCCATATGCAGAAAAGTTCGAATTCTGCTATGTTTAACATGGATGCGTGTGGCGAGTTTAAATGGGAAAGATGCGCGCTTCAGAAATGTGTAAAAAAAAAATCGCGCATTTTTTGTCCCCTTTGCTATAGGCGGCGAGCGCCATCTTATTGCCAACTTTTCCTGGCGCGGCAAAAATGAGAAAATCGCGCCATTTTCCTGGCGCGAACAGCCGCTACATGCCGTTCGTACCTCTCTGCATTCGGAGAGTTTTAAAAATGGCGAGATGGAGGTTCTCGCCAGCCGCGAGGCGAGTTTTATAAATAGAAAAAAAAATTGGCGCATTTTTCGTAACTCGCCATTTTCTGCAATTTTCTGCGCGAAATTGTACAAAAAATGGCGAGTTTTGAAATAACGATGCTCTCTGCATGAGGCCCACAATCTGCAATAGTAGTATAGCAGATATACCCTGCTCAAGCTTGTACGTTTCATAGGTACCTATAGTGCACAATGGATAAATATTAAAGACATTTACTCCAAACATTGGCACATTCTACTTCAAGATCCTGACTTGAACGAAGTTTTGAATAGCGAGCCATCCATGGTGAGCAGACGGTCACGTAACCTCAAAGATGTGTTGGTTCATAACCACTTCACCAAGAATAAAATCAGTTCCCCGTATACATGGCTTCCACCTAAACCACAGGGAACTTACACATGTGGTTCATGTAAAGCTTGTCAGTACATCAAAGTCAGTAAAAAACACACCAGCAATGGCAAGGAATATACCACCAGGGTTTTCTTTCATTGCAAATCCACACAAATTGTTTACTTGATCACATGTTGCTGCAATTTACAATATGTTGGTAAAACCGTGAGGGAATTCCGTCGCCGCATTTTGGAGCATATTGGCTCCATAAAAAACTGTGCGGACACCCCGTTTTCCAGACATGTCAGAGAGCATCATCAAGGCAATACCAAATCCCTATCATTCCAAGGCATTGACAGAGTTGTAGAGGGGGCAACTGGGACAAAGCACTTCTGCAAAAGGAGTCAAGGTGGATTTTTACTGTCCACCCTGACCCCTAACGGTATGAATGAGGGTTTTCTTTATACCCCCTTTCTGTAATAACTCCAGACATTGTTTCCACAATATAAGATGTTTACCTGGTTACCTGCTGTTAAGACATTTATCTATAACAACCTATCTATGCATTAACATCATGCTAACATCGCTTATGTAGCATCTATATCTGACCAGTACCATTTTCTGTGCATTAGTGAGCTCTCCCGTCACCTGTAGTTATACACACACAATATAGTCATCCATTGTCCTTAATTAAGACATCCCCACTATATATGTATACCTCTGGTGCTTTATGCAATTTAAATTCGTTTGCGCTACTAATATACCTTTGCATGCGTCACTGTAAACAAGGAATGTAACTCACATGTTTATTACTGGCTGACAGTTACAGCCAATCCAGGGGAATTAACTCCTCCTACCTCCCTCCCCTCTAGAGGGAGCGTCTACACGCAACGAGCTACGATTGGTTGTTAGCCACTTCCAATGAGAAGATGGCATCAATCGGTTACCTCGGCAATGAGAACCAATAAAAACCTACCAGATTCACTTGGAACCCGCCCCCGATGAAGCCCGTCACGGTGAAACGTACGTAGGGTACGTCTGACGTCACCCATCACGTGACGTTGGCTCATCGGAGTGGTGTGGGTTTGTGTACCGTCTGGGTGCTTCGTAGACTGCATTCGTGGGCAGAAAGAGCACACAGACTTCAGTGTCAGTTTGCTTCAATAAAGTGGTTGTGTCCATACTGATTTAGTAAGAGGTTAGCTACCTAGATAGAGCTAGGGCTATCTATATGGCTGCTCTAGACATAGATATTCATCTATATAGCTAGGATTCATTTATCCCTCCTCTTACTCCTTGTAAGTCTATAGTTATCCCCATTCAGCCTCCTTTCAGGATTTGATTGCAAGGGACTAGTGATACAACAATATCCTACTATACTTACCTGTATGACACTTCTCCTACACTTATAAACCATTAAAGGGTTAAATAGACTGACAATAGGGTTTATATATAATTACCCTATGTACTACCCCACCTCTCCGGTCTTTTACAATTTTAATTAACCTTTTGTCCTGCATTTATGGTTACTCCAAACAGTTTTATTTTAAGATCATTCAATAAATATTAAGTTTTAATTAGGGTGCACTCTCTTAGTGCCACAATATAGGGATTCTGTCTTTCCTCTTACTTAGTCTATTATTTATTCCCTGTGAGCACCACCCCTCCTCTATACTGTTTGGTACATCAGTCCCTCTTCATTCGCTTGAGCAGGGTATATCTGCTATGCTACTATTGCAGATTGTATTTGTTTACATACATTTAGCTATTTTAAGCACCATCAATCACAGGTATTTTTGTGTGAATGTTTGTAGGTAGAGCGCTATTAGTGTACATCACAGTTACAATTCCGTATATAATGATTCCAATATGAATGTTTAATCCAATAACCTGTAGTAAATTGATGATCTGAATATATTTTGTATTCATCAGGGAAGTTAGACCTGAGGATCTGAAGATGGCGTTACTTGCAGTTGATCCAGCCATTGATGCCCAAACTCTGGAGAGTTATATCTCCCAAGCCTTCCAAGTACCCAATGGCCAGTTGGAGCAGGCAGAGCCGATTGCTCCAAAAATGGCCCTTCAGCGTCTCTATGCAAGAAACGTCAGGAAGACTGGAGCAGCAGCCATCGCATGATGACGATTACTCAAATCAGAATGGTATGACTATGCTCATACACCAATAGTAAATCAAATGTAGATTAGTTCAGAAGCTCTTACTTGGGATAAGCCGAGGCAAGTGCTTTTATTTAAGGGGAAGAAGGATCTACTGCAATATAAAAAAAACGCAATAAAAATAACGATCAATGTAATAGATTATACAGGAAATAGTTGCTAAAGCAGATATCATGTCGATCATCACAGAGAGAGACTGGAACTGGAGAAGGTTCTGATCAAAGTAGTGTACAGGCCAGAGTTCAATGCATTCCAGGTGTGCGGCAGAATTACCTTGGGGTTTCACTTTCAGCGTTACTCACAAATAAGCTTACAAAGGCAGTTATGGGCATCCTGTGTTTCTTCGAGCATGTGCAAGATGTTCTTTTATGACCTAATTCCAGCTTTTTACCCGTGGACCCAGATTTCCTAAACGGTTACGCCTTGGTGCACTTTAAGACCCATTCAGTGGAATGGGCTTTAAAGTAAGTAAGTCTGTGCTTTAAAGTAAGTAAGTAAGCTGATAAGAGAGAAAACAATCCTATTGCTACAATAGGGAGAGAGGGAAGGGAGGGGAGAGAGGGGAGAGATGCTGTTAACACAGTTACATAGTAGATGAGGTTGAAAAAAGACGTACGTCCATCAAGTTCAACCTACGCTAAATTTAGACAACAGATACTTTATCCTATATCTATACTTACTTATTGATCCAGAGGAAGGCAAACAAAAAACCCCATTAAGGGGAAAAATAAATTCCTTCCTGACTCCAAGAATTGGCAATCGGTTTAATCCCTGGATCAACATCCTTCCCATGTATACTTATTTGGTATATCCCTGTATACCTTTCCTATCTAAAAAGATGTCCAACTTTTTTTTGAACAAATCTATTGTATCTGCTATCACAGTCTCCATGGGTAATGAATTCCACATTTGAACTGCCCTTACTGTAAAGAACCCTTTCCTTTGTTGTTGGTGAAATTTCCTTTCCTCCAACCTTAAGGGATGCCCCCGAGTCCTTTGTACTGCCCGTGGGATGAATAGTTATTTTGAAAGCTCCTTGTATTGTCCCTGAATATATTTGTATATAGTTATCATATCCCCTCTTAGACGCCTCTTTTCTAATGTAAATAAATCTAATTTAGCTAGCCTCTCCTCATGAGTTAGATTGTCCACCCTCTATTAATTTGGTGGCTCTTCTCTGCACTCTCTCTAGTTCCATAATGTCTTTTCTTAGGATTGGTGCCCAAAATTGTACTCCATATTCAAGGGGTGGTCTAACTAATGCTTTGTAAAGGGGCATAATTATGTTTACTTCCCTTCCATCCATTGCCCGTTTGATGCAAGATAAGATCTTGTTTGCCTTTGCAGCTGCTGCATGACTTCGGGCACTATTGCTAAGCCTGCTGTCTACAAGCACTCCTAAATCCTTCTCCATCAAGGATTCCCCCAATTTATCCCCATTTAATTTGTAAGTCGCCTTTTTATTCTTGCATCCCAAATGCATAACCTTACATTTATCTGTATTAAACCTCATCTGCCATTTACCTGCCCACGTTTCCAGTCTCTCCAAGTCCTTCTGAAGAGAAATTATATCCTGCTCTGATTCTACTACCTCACACAATTTAGTATCATCAGCAAAGATGGGGACTTTGCTCTCGATCCCAACCTCAAGGTCATTAATAAACAAGTTAAAAAGCAGGGGTCCCAGTACCGATCCCTGAGGTACTCCACTCACGACTTTAGCCCAACCTGAAAAAGTTCCATTTATGACAACCCTCTGTTGTCTGTCCTTTAACCAGTTTTCAATCCAGGTGCATATATTATTACTGAGTCCAATTTTCTTTATTTTGTACACCAACCTCTTGTGTGAAACCGTATCAAAAGCTTTTGCAAAATCTAAGTAGACCACATCAACTGCATTACCCTGGTCTAAATTCCTACTTACCTCCTCAAAGAAACAAATAAGGTTAGTTTGGCATAATCTATCCTTCATAAATCCGTGCTGACTATTACTAATAATTTTGTTTTCCATTAGGTATTCCTGAATATTATCCCGTATTAAACCTTCAAGTAGTTTCCCCTCTATTGAAGTCAGGCTTACAGGTCTGTAATTCGCCGGTTGCGATTTAGCTCCCTTTTTAAATATAGGCACCACATCTGCTTTACGCCAATCTTGTGGTACTGAGCCTGTGGAAATGGAGTCCTTGAATATTAAATATAATGGTTTTGCTATTACTGAGCTTAACTCCTTGAGAACTCTTGAATGTATGCCATCGGGGCCAGGTGACTTATTTACTTAAATTTTTTCAAGTCGCTTATGAACTTCTTCCTCAGTTAACCTAATATGGAGGTTGTGGCTTCCTCCTGCGGCACTACTATTGAACTTGATTCTTCCCTGGTAAACACAGACAAAGAATTTGTTTAATAACTCTGCTTTATCCTTATCTCCAATAATCTGCCTACTCATCTCACACTGAAAGGGTCCTATATTTTCTTTTCTCATTTTTTTGTTATTAAGGTACTTAAAGAACTTTTTAGGGTTGACTTTACTTTCTATTGAAATCCTTTTTTCATTATCCATTTTTGCTAATTTGATTGCCGTTTTGCAATATTTGTTACATTCCTTATAATTCTGATACGATGTCTCCGACCTTTCTGACTTAAAGAATCTAAACGCCTTCCTCTTCTTGTCCATTTCCTCCCCTAACTGTTTATTTAGCCACATTCGTTTTGTCTTATTTCTTTTATACTTATTACCCAAGGGTATACACTGATAAGTGTGCTTTTCTAACAATGTTTTAAAGACTGTCCATGTATCTTCTACATTTTTCCCTGCAAAAACATCATCCCATTGTATTACTACTAGATTAGACCTCCGTTTATTAAAATCTGCCTTTCTAAAGTTTAAGGTCTTTGTTGAACCCAAGTAATCTGTTTTTTGATCATTTATTTCAAACGAGACCATGTTATGATCACTGTTACCCAAATGTTCCAGGACTTAAATATTTGTTATTACTTCTACATTGTTTGATATGATCAAATCCAGTACTGCCCCTCTCCTGGTTGGTTCCTCAATAATTTGGGTCATATAATTGTCTTTAAGCACCCCAAAAAAACTATTTCCTTTTGTTGTAATGCTAATCTCATTGCCCCAGTCTATGTCTGGATAATTAAAATCCCCCATTATGCAAACATGACCCAGTTTTGATGCCTTCACCATTTGCAAAAGTATTTTAGCTTCCTCAATCTCAGATATTTGGTGGTTTATAGCATATTCCCACAAACATTTTCTTTATAGTTTTACCTTCACTGCTAATTTCTATCCACAAAGTCTCTACATTTTCATCATTCCCTTCATAAACATCATCCCTTATAATAGGTTTTAGATCCGGTTTAACATATAAACATACTCCACCTCCCCTTCTATTTGTTCAATCCTTCAGAAAAAGGGAATAACCCTCTAAATTAACTGTCCAGTCATGAGTTTCATCCTACTATGTTTCAGTAATTCCTATGATATCATACTGCTCCCTTGCAGCTATTAATTCAAGCTCCCCCATTTTATCTGTCATGCTTCTTGCATTAGCAAGCATGCATTTCAGTTTTTTTTCAGCCTGGACTATTATCTTATCTGCTCCTTCGTTTCTGCGCCCACTTGGTTTAGTCTTTAGAAGTTTTCTAGTATTATCTGTATTTACTATGGGTGTCTCGCTGCTTGTCAACCTCACACTTGCCCCCATTCTACCTCCATACCACCTTGTATCCTCTATTCCATTTAGTTCATTATGTTTCATTCCCCTCCCCCCTCCATCCTAGTTTAAAATCTCATCCAACCTTTTTAGCATTCTCCCCCCTAGCACAGAAGATCCCTCTTCATTGAGGTGCAATCCGTCCCTAGAATATAGATGGCATCTCTCAGAAAAGGAGTCCCAGTGCTCTAAAAACCACAAACCCTCCTTCCTGCACCACTTTCTTAGTCATGCATTAACCTCCCTGATCTCTGACTGTCTCCCTGCAGTAGCGCATGGCACTGGCAGTATTTCAGAAAATACTACCTTGGAGGTCCTTGCCTTAAGCTTTTGGCCTAGAACCCTGTAATCATTTTTTAGGACCCTCCATCTTTCTCTAACTTTGTCATTGGTGCCAACGTGTACCAAGACCGCCGGGTCAATCCCAGCCCCCCCCTCCCCAAAAATCTGTCTACCCGATCCGCAATGTGCTGAACCCGAGCACCCGGGAGACAACAAACTGTTCGGTTCATGCGGTCACGACAACAGATTGCCCTATCTACCTTCCTAATAATGGAGTCCCCTACCACCACAATCTTTCTTTGTATCTGAGCATCCCCACTGTGCTGGAGGAACTATTCCCCTGGCTGCTAGAGGAATTAGTCACCCCCAGCCTTGCCATTTCTGCCCCGACATTCCCAATATCTTCACTCAACATGGCAAATCTATTGGGATGGGTCAGCTCAGAAACGATCTGCCTCTCCCTATTGCCCCTGTTTCCCCTTCTAACTGTTACCCAGCTACCTACCTGCTCCTCACTAACAGCAACCAAGCTACCTACCTGCTCCTCACTAACAGCGCCACCATCTGCACCACAAGTCGAAGCAAGGGCCTGCTCAGTGAGCTCTAAACCCCTTTCAAGATTGCAAGTTGCCTCTTCAGATCAGCAATCTCTGACTGTAAAGAGACCCCCCGCTCACACTTCCCACAGCGGTATGCTCCTCGGAACAGCTGCTCTGTTAAGAATCACATGGTTTGCTTTTCTGGTTTTTGCTGCTCACTGCATGGGAACTCCTGCTGGTTCTGGACTCTGGCTACGTTGAGCTGTTGCTGTTTTGCTGTGCATCAAATTATCTATGATTGTGGGATTTTGCTGATTGTTGGTTGGGGAAAGAGGGATAAGGGAAGTACCTTGTGGTCCATCTGGACCAGAGGAAACGGGCCAGAAGGGGTATCCACCTCGAAACGTTGCCCCTATTTTATCCTCCCCCACACACCCTGTCTATTGTCTCTTTCACTCCCTTACCCTGTGTTCTTTCCCCATACCACGTAGATCCCAGGTCTCATTTCTAGTATCCACTTGTGCGACATCTCTCCAAGCTGCTGTTATCTTGTGCGTGCATTAAATTATTTTCATTTTTGGCTTATTCCCTGGTTGACATTTTTTCGGTAGAGTCAGTGGGTGCTGGAACATTGGTTGATCCTATTGATAGGTGCACTCCTATATTAATTGATATAAATCAAATGGTTATAGATTCTGTCCAGTAAATTAGGCTGAGATGGACACACCAGACTCTGATGTCTGCTTGATAAAATTAAAGTAAATGAGGCACCTGGCCCCGATGGCATACATCCAAGAGTTCTCAAGGAGTTAAGCTCAGTAATAGCCAAACCAATACATTTAATATTCAAGGATTCCATTTCCACAGGCTCAGTACCACAAGATTGGCGTAAAGCAGATGTGGTGCCTATATTTAAAAAGGGAGCTAGATCACAACCGGGGAATCACAGACCTGTAAGCCTGACTTCAATAGTAGGGAAACTACTTGAAGGTTTAATACGGGATAATATTCAGGATTACCTAATGGAAAACAAAATTATTAGTAATAGTCAGCATGGATTTATGAAGGATAGATCTTGCCAAACTAACCTTATTTGTTTCTTTGAGGGGGTAAGTAGGAATTTAGACCAGGGTAATGCAGTTGATGTGGTCTACTTAGATTTTGCAAAGACTTTTGATTACGGTTTCACACAAGAGGTTGGTGTACAAAATAAAGCAAATTGGACTCGGTAAAAATATATGCACCTGGATTGAAAACTGGTTAAAGGACAGACAACAGAGGGTTGTCATAAATGGAACTTTTTCAGGTTGGGCTAAAGTCGTGAGTGGAGTACCTCAGGGATCGGTACTGGGACCCCTGCTTTTTAACTTGTTTATTAATGACCTTGAGGTTGGGATCGAGAGCAAAGTCTCCATCTTTGCTGATGATACTAAATTGTGTAAGGTAATAGAATCAGAGCCGGATGTAATTTCCCTCCAGAAGGACTTGGAGAGACTGGAAACGTGGGCAGGTAAATGACAGATGAGGTTTAATACAGATAAATGTAAGGTTATGAATTTGGGAAGCAAGAATAAACAGGTGACTTACAAATTACATGGGGATAAATTAGGAGAATCCTTGATGGAGAAGGATTTAGGAGTGCTTATAGACAGCAGGCTTAGCAATAGTGCCAAATGTCATCTAGTGCAGTAGCTGCAAAGGCAAACATGATCTTATCTTGCATCAAACGGGCAATGGATGGAAGGGAAGTAAACATAATTATGCCCCTTTACAAAGCACTAGTAAGACCACACCTTGAATATGGAGTACAATTTTGGGTACCAATCCTAAGAATAGACATTATGGAACTAGAGAGAGTGCAGAGAAGAGCCACCAAATTAATAAAGGGGATGGACATTCTAACTTATGAGGAGAGGCTAGCTAAATTAGATGTATTGACATTAGAAAAGAGGCATCTAAGAGGGGATATGATAACTATATACAAATATATTCAGGGACAGTAGAAGGAGCTTTCAAAAGAAATATTCACCCCAAGGGCAGTACAAAGGACACAGGGTCATCCTTTAAGGGGCTAGTATTTCAGGGGGGGGGGGGGGCACGGCTGTTCTAGCGGTCCCGCGCTCTCCCCCCAGGCATTTAAATTAAATGCCGGGGACCGCGCAAGGCCTCTGTAACACACTTACCTTCCCTCCCAGCGACGCGTCGTCATGGTAACCCGCGGGGGCAGTTTCGCGAGTCTATTTTACATTTTGTTTGTAAGTAATTCAGCTACAATAAACATTCAGATCTGGGTTTATAATGAACATCCCCATCACTTGCCTTTTAATGCCAATACCAAGCTATAACAGTCCAGCTGCTACCATGTAACATGGCTACTTAGAAACGTGGTGTAATTTAAGAGAGCTTAAGCTGGTGTTTCCCATCTCCAGTCCTCGGGGAACCCCAACAGGTCTTAAGGATATCCCTGCTCCAGCACAGGTGGCTGTCAAAGTGACTGAGCAGCTGATAGACCCACCTGTGCTGGAGCAGGGATATTTTTAAGAGCTGATGGGATTCCCTGAGGACTGGCGTTGGGAAACACTGGCTTGAGCAATGCCGGCACGTTACCATCAGAGGGTATCACAATGCAATGTGTTCCAGGCTGCTTTGGCAGTGAAAAGATTAAAGTTACTTGTATTCTAAATGTGCTGGATATCTGCTCCCACACCTACAGGACTGCACCTGTCTTCTCCAATGTGGATACAGTCCATAGCATTTACACTTATCAACATTTGTAGGGCCCCAGCCCTGCAGAGATGGGACATAAAGCATGTACGCTAGTCGGAGGCACGGAACAGACTTCCATTGCTATCCTAGAATGTGGGAACCATACTATTGTAACAATAATATTTACGCTGCTAAAATCAAATGTTTAAACGTGTTCTCATTAAAAGGTATTTTATATGCATCTGGCTTGTAAGCGTTTTCTCTCTACGTAAGGATTTCAGCAGTCATTATAAACAGTTGGGAGTAGTATCACACCATGCTTGGTATAGGTTAAATTCCATTCCTGGCATATGGCTTCAGGATTTGCAAACAGACTCGGTACCAGTATTTTGCAATATAGATTACTTTTAATACAATCATTCCACTTGCAGTTGATTTGTGTGTGGTGTGCACCTCATTCAGGATTTTTTCAGTACATCTTTGTTCTCAAACGATCTAGGTAATTTTTCATATACATAGGTTCAGCGAGTTTTTTTTCACTTGGCAAATAATATTTCAGGTATACAAAATGTGAGCAGAAAGGAGAAAATCATTAATTAGCAACTCGTCAAGGACTAAATACTACTGTACACTGTATACACAAACAGCATATGTTTACGTTGTCATTTAGGCAGCAACAGTATCTTAAGGTTCACTGATTAACAAGACAATATGGCGTGTGTATTTTCATGCTCATGTCTCAACTGTATGTTTTCGTGTGTATGGTCATCCTGACATGTATGTTAAACAAGTAACTCACACCAAGATCATTATCCCTCATCTTGAGCGGTTAATACCAAGCACATTGCTAATTAAAAATCTACCCATGTGTCTTTTTAGTCTTAGTTAAATCTACTGTGCACCAGCGGCAGTGTTTTGTTTGGCAGTGTGGGTGTGCACGGAAGGACAGGGAAATGTACTGTACACTGTTCACCAAAATTCAATCTCCTCACCATGTTTTTCGGTTGATGTGCAATGAAAGAAATTAGCTACAAATAAAATGGCCATATGTCTTACATTACTAAGTGAAGCAGCTTTTCCAAACACAGGGAATCATCAGAATTCAGCAGTGTTCTTGTGACTAGAAAAACAAAGCGACTATATACTTACAGTATTGTGATATAAAGGAAAGGAACCACAAAGGGCCTATATATCTGTGCCTCATCTGGTCAGTGATTGTGTCTGTAAAAAAATTCCTATGTGCTGCGTATCGTACACTATACTGTAATTGTGAAGTGCTTTGAGTTATTGGAAGAAAAGCATTATATTAAATAAATTACTCAACTGTTAGTTTCGTTTTTCTTTTGGAGCAAAATTGGTGCCCAGGTATCACATTTTAAATTGCGCTTGTGCGCACACCGATTAAGCTGAAGTGTCTCGATTTGCTCCAAAAGTAGAAGGTGCGTCAAAATCTGACGCCAAGGTCAACATGGCGTAAACCCTGATGTCCATTAAGTGCATGGAATCAATTAGAAATGACACTGCACAATATTCAATTATATAGTTTAACAAAATGTATTCTCACACAGCATGGCTATTAAAAACAAAGATGAGAAGCGCTCCCCAAGGTGTAGTCAGGTGCAGACATATTTACTAGCCAAAAATAGAGCTGATAAACTCACAAATAGTCAATCATTAAAAACATGTAAACTGCCATGTAATTGACCAGAGAGCAATACCTCAAGAACATATAACAAAGTACCGTAGGTAAGTAATGGCATACAGCAGCTGTGCTTTTATGAAGCAACGGTAGTGGAAATCAGCAGAATAGACAGGCAGGACACCACCTCTGTAAACAGGACTAACAACTAGATGAATTCTACCGAAAATCCAATTATTAGGTCTCGGGTCAGCTGGATTACTCCTAGGAGTGTCCTGTAGATATGGTGATGATGGGTGTCAGAGCAGACTGCTTCAATGCAGAAGTTTAACTCCAATATCAACAAGATGGAATAGATGCAGGAGTGTCCAAAACGGATCCTGAGTAACTAGATGGTTCAATAAATTATCCGCCCATGAACCGCCGGCAACGGAGAGAGAGACGTAAAATATCTCCCGCTTGTTTCAAAACAGCTGGCAGTGAAAATGTGGATGTCCAACGCGTTTCATCACTTGCTCTAGACTTACTTCTCTTTTCTAATGTATTGTTAGCATTCTGTGCACTTTCCTTAGATTGATGCACATTGCTTAGGGCAGTGGGTGCAAGGATGTTTTTCATGCTTCTTTGAAAACAATTTTTAGCTTTTCCATTAGATTATCTTTCAGAATGGGGTCATTAAATAAAACGTTCCAGTGTTTCTGCACAATTTTTCTAATGTTAGTAGCTCCCCTGTTATGTTTAGTGATAGAGACACTGATCTTCCGTTCCCTGATTTTTACTTTCAGTAACTCCATTTGTATGTCTGTTTGATTAGATTAAACTCATACGGTCCTTCATGTTAGCATTTCCCAATGCCTCCACTATAACCCTTCTAATATAACCCCTTTCAGTAAGTTTGTCTGACAGTAGTTAAGCCTGTTCCTGGAAGTCCATATCACACGTACAGTTTCTTTTCACTCTTAAAAATTGCCCGTAGGGGATATTGTTCTTCCAATATTTAAAATGATTGCCATTAAAAATCTAAATAACTACTACAGTCAACGGAGCGAGAGACGTAATCTCTCCCACTTGTTTCAAAACAGCGGACAGTGAAAATGTGGAAGTCCAACGCGTTTCATCACTTGTTCTGACTTCATATGGGGTAAGTCCACACAGAGTTCAGGAAAAAATGTATACCAAACCAACACGTGGTGTCCAATCAGATCCTTAATGGATCGCAATGATAAAAATGCAAGTCAAATTAAACTAAATGACCACTTATAATGCAAAAATATAAATCACATTGTTGCAATCCTGCAGGAGACCAGGAGATAAACCCACAAATTGGCAAACACAAAATAATTTATATAAACATCTAAAAATAACAAAACAAATACATTAATACACCTTAGATAATTGATAGATAATGTATTACACAACGGAAAAATATCTGAGTATAACAGACTAATATGAATAAGAACCTCAACACAACAGTGTTAGAACTTTCCATAAAAACAACCACATTGCAATAATTTAGAATAACTACCATCAGAAAACTTAAGACAGTATCAATTTTGGTTTAATTATATCTACCATAGTACTAATGTACTTGTATCAATATGTTCATTAAAAATATCGGGTGCCAGACATTTAAGCTTAATACAAAAATATTTCACTTTTGCACAAGAGTCTAAAACCGATCGCCTCCCGAAATGGAAGGTGGTGTATATACTCCAATCCCATCCCTTTTTTTTCATTGATATCCTCAGGATTCTTATGACCATGTCTAGATACACTACGATTGGTAATTCCATTCCTAATATTCCTACGATGTTCGAGAACTAGAGTGGAGAGAACAAGTAGTACCTGTACATCCATACATTTATTAATTTGTTCTTTGCACTATTGTCACGTGTCAATGTTGATCAAATATGATCAATATAAAATGAAATATTTACTTGAACACTTGTATCACTTAAGATTTCACACGCTTCTAATTGTTAGAGCGTTGCCTACACCATCTTTTATTAAAGATATTACCTGGTCATGTACACGCCTACCTGTGTGCAAAGGGCTAGAAACACCCAGTCTGCCCATGCTCACCTTCCCGCAGGGCACAGAAACGGAGCACTTACAGCCACATTATGCAGCCACCAGCAGGATCGTTTGAGGCTTTAAACCTCAAAAATCCACCACACACACACACACTTTTTGCTAGGAAAATATGCAATTTAAAACAAGAATCCAATTTCGCAACTGAAAAATGATGGACATTACTTGTATTTGTATATACATCCCTGTGAAACCTTTCAGTAGAAGTGAAGCACCAGACAGAGATCTCAACAGCAGTTCATAATATTTATTCGTTGATGCAAAAATAATTAAACTTCAGATATACAGACTAAATAGCCATACAAGCGTATATGCATTTGTTCCTGGATGTTAAATCGTTCGTTCTGACTAAATGGTTCTAAGCAAAACCTAATAAAGAAATCTCCTGGATAGCAGCCAAACGGTACATACAGTGTTTGTATGAAACATTAAACAAGATTAGCAGAACATATTGTCCTCCATCGGAATCTTACAGAAGTTCTGGGCACACAGCCCATGTTCTTATCTTGGCCACGGATAGGTTCCATATTGTACCCAAAATGTTCCATTAACAATTCACTTATTCTACAAGGCAACAGATTTCACAATTTCCTTACAAAATATACTCGGGATCCATTTTTGACCCGTCAGATGTGTCGGACAAAATAGATTGAGTCACTTGACTCAGCAAACAGTCTCCCCAAAGATAACAGGTTCAATTAGAGCTCAAAGAGGTTGCTTATTAAAAGTAATATTACAAAAGGCTTACAGTTCATTACAAGTAACACGGTGTATATATAGATGCAGAGTTTACCAAGTAAAAGGAATAAAATAGAAAACCTAATACATACCCAACAAAGTATATCGGATCCTTCAAGGGGCCCCGCAGTAGGAAGTAGGAAAATCCACGTGTTCAGTTATAACACATCTGAATTATTTTTAAACCCAAAGCTTGCCTGTGACCAAGAACAGAACCGGACTGTGTGGGTCTCATCTGCCATTTATCACCGACAGCGAAGGCCTCGGACATGGTCAAAAAGACCGTGCTGAGGCGCGCTGCCGGAAACATTATCCCTATCAGCGCGGCTTTAGACGGCGCTTCTGCAGGCGTGTGGAAATGCAGGAGACAGGCAAGTTTAAATGTTGCCGCTGAGGAAAGCGCAGGGCCGGTCACGTGACTGCCAGAAGCCCATGGCAGTCCATGACGTTGGCGCCGTGACGTGGCACCCTAGCCCGGCCTCCCACCCGGCACACAAGCGCGCTCGCTGACGCTCATGCAGGGACACGAAAAATCTCCTGCTTGAGCAGGAGAGCATGAGCGTCAGTGCTGCCCAGCGCACTTCATATCACCATGTCCCAGGCCATAGACTGGCTTCTCTCACTGTAACCACCAGATTAAGGATACCTCCATCTTTGCATTCAGAGAAGAATGACGAATAACGGAAATAGACATCACTGTAACAGTCCATCGTAAGAGGGAAACTAATTATCTGATATTTGCAACATCTTCAGATGTTAATCATTACAAATAGTGCATGTTTACCCTTTTCATATTGAGAACGGATATTATTGGTTGTAAAAGACCTGTATTCTATAACAATGTTAACCTGTAACTATAGCAAGTAGTGTCCCCCTCAGTCCCCCTGGATCTGATGGTCAGGGGATGTCTCGGGAATTGGCACCATCCTTTGAAGCTTGCGCTGGCAGATCTAATACTAGCGGGTGTATACATACAATACGCATGCTATACTGTATTACTGTTTGGCTCATGAGACCTTGATTTTCTTGCCACCCCTGTTACTGTATTAAAGTCTAAGTCATTGAGTGTACGTCTGTTTGTTTAGGTTGCCGGGAAGGGCTTGCTGGGAAAGATTGATGGCTGTTTTTACCGATTCCCTGCAGCCACCTATAAAAGTAATGCTCTTTGTAGTCTAACGTGGCGTTTTTTTCTTTTCTCAAACGTTTTTATTAGGTAAAACGTAGTTACACAAAGTCATAGTTTATTCATAGCCTAATACACATGGTTTGTCAAACATACAGGGAAGACAGGATTGTGGGCCTCGACTGATATGGCTTGTACTACTTTTTAGAACTAACATTTTGACACGCACGCACGCACGCACGCACACACACACACACACACACACAACTCCAGTCCTTAAGCCTCCCTCCCCCAAGCCCCAAACAGATCAGGATATCCTTGCTTCCTGCTTCAGCACAGGTGGCTCACAAAGGTAGTAGGTAGCCTCTGAGCCACCTGTGTTGAAGCTGTGATATCCTGAAAACCTGACCTGTTTGGGGGGTGGAGGGTGGGGGGAGGTTTAAGGACTGGAGTTGAGCACCCCTTGCTTAGTATAGTGGGCACAAATATTGGTACCTATATATCTGGAGTAGCTCTGTAGTGGCATCAGTAATACCAGAACAAGTACTGTGCTCTGTTTTCCCAAAATGTCATGAGCAAGCGTGAACAAAATGAAAGCCATCTGATGTAACTAAACACAATGTCATCTTTTATTTTAATCATACATTATAGAACATAGTATGTACAAAACTCTTTACAGGAACAAAAACATTTACATTTGCGGGAACAGTGTGCAAATTGAGGCATTTAGATCATTCTGGCTGGTTTCTTTTTCCATCATGTGCAGTTTGCAAACCGAACACGTCTTGGTATTACCGTGTCAAAGCCCTCAATCAGCATCGTGGCTTCAACCGTGGCAAAACACTGCAATACCACACGGGGGTTTATAAATACCACACGGGGGTTTCTGCAATACCACACGGGGGTTTATACAATACCACACGGGGGTTTATACAATACCACACGGGGGTTTCTGCAATACCACACGGGGGTTTCTGCAATACCACACGGGGGTTTCTGCAATACCACACGGGAGTTTCTGCAATACCACACGGGGGTTTCTGCAATACCACACGGGGGTTTCTGCAATACCACACGGGGGTTTCTGCAATACCACACGGGGGTTTCTGCAATACCACACGGGGGTTTCTGCAATACCACACGGGGGTTTCTGCAATACCACACGGGGGTTTATACAATACCACACGGGGGTTTCTGCAATACCACACGGGGGTTTATACAATACCACACGGGGGTTTCTGCAATACCACACGGGGGTTTCTGCAATACCACACGGGGGTTTCTGCAATACCACACGGGGGTTTATACAATACCACACGGGGGTTTCTGCAATACCACACGGGGGTTTCTGCAATACCACACGGGGGTTTCTGCAATACCACACGGGGGTTTATACAATACCACACGGGGGTTTCTGCAATACCACACGGGGGTTTCTGCAATACCACACGGGGGTTTCTGCAATACCACACGGGGGTTTCTGCAATACCACACGGGGGTTTCTGCAATACCACGGGGGTTTATACAATACCACACGGGGGTTTATACAATACCACACGGGGGTTTCTGCAATACCACACGGGGGTTTATACAATACCACATGGGGGTTTCTGCAATACCACACGGGGGTTTATACAATACCACATGGGGGTTTATACAATACCACACGGGGGTTTATACAATACCACACGGGGGTTTATACAATACCACACGGGGGTTTATACAATACCACACGGGGGTTTCTGCAATACCACACGGGGGTTTATACAATACCACACGGGGGTTTCTGCAATACCACACGGGGGTTTATACAATACCACATGGGGGTTTATACAATACCACACGGGGGTTTATACAATACCACACGGGGGTTTCTGCAATACCACACGGGGGTTTATACAATACCACACGGGGGTTTCTGCAATACCACACGGGGGTTTATACAATACCACACGGGGGTTTCTGCAATACCACACGGGGGTTTCTGCAATACCACACGGGGGTTTATACAATACCACACGGGGGTTTATACAATACCACACGGGGGTTTATACAATACCACACGGGGGTTTATACAATACCACACGGGGGTTTATACAATACCACACGGGGGTTTATACAATACCACACGGGGGTTTATACAAGTCATACAGAGTAATAACCTTAACTTACCATCCCAAGAAATAAAAATGTTATGGTGGGTAAAAAAAATGTACAAAATAAAAAAAAAACCCGACAACCCCCCCACTGTGCAGAGTATAATGGGAGAGTCACTTTTTTTTACCCACCATAACGTTACACAGCCATCTTCGTAATTATGAGACCCATAAGGTTGAAACCGCTGCGTGAGAAGGGTTACTGGCTCTGCACTTAACCCAGACTGTGCTGAAAATGTGTAACGCGGCAGGCAGCAGCTTATAGGGATGCATGGTAAGATGGACAGGCTGCAAAAAGCAGACCCATTACAGGGGGTCCCGCGCGCAGACCCATTACAGGGGGGTCCCGCGCGCAGACCCATTACAGGGGGGTCCCGCGCGCAGACCCATGACGGGGGGGGGGGGGGGGGGGCCGCGTGCAGACCCATGACGGGGGGGGGGGGGGGGGGGGGCCGTTTGGGCGCCCTGGACTTTCTGCTGCTGCAGTTTTTTTTTACACAAAGTCACTGATAACTTAAGCTAATGAAGAAGCCTATAGGACAGAGGTTATGAATGTTTGCATTGAAATACAATATTTTAAGGTCTTCCAAATGCCATTACCATAAGCCTGTGGCCTTTCTACTCCTGCTGTCTATGAGCAAGTCCCATTGCTGTACTTCGTAGCATGCCATGTGCTCTCAAGCCAACCAAGGCTGCGTTCATAGTGCAGGCTACGATGCAAGCTACATTGCTCGCGCCGAAACAAACACTAGGACGGCAATGTAGTAGTGCATAGTGCTCGTGTACATGCGCTTCAGGTAGAGCGGCGCTACGCAATACAAACAAGTTTTGCAAGCGCGATGAGGAGGAGCGCGGAAGCTAGCGCTTCCTACTATGGACAAAGCCTAAAGCAGACCCTGGAAAAGTTCATGCTCTTTCTACATATGTAATGTACATAAAGTATTACATTGCATGCTGGGAGAATTGTTAAAGCTATTCTTCAAATCATATCTTAAAGCAGAAATCTGAAATAAACTTTTTTTTTTTGCTAACCAACAAATAGCTAATTTATCCACATTTAACCAAATGCAACGGTTACATTTTAGGAAAAACCTTGTTTCCGCTCGTAGCCATAGGAATAAGGAGTTTTCTGTATTCCAGAGGTAGGTATTGCTCAATAAGGACATTTAGAGGCCTCTTATCCGTCACATGGCCCTGCCTATTAATAGGAGAGACGAGAGAAAATGCGGTTTTTACATCAGGCGTAGGACGTAATTACTTGTATGAACACAAGTACACTGGAAATATCTCACAGGAATATGCAAGTAATAGCTCAGGAAAATGGTATGTTCTATAAAATGATGTATAGGGTTAGAGTTAGTATATGGTATTTGTGGCGAGGAACGTCACAACACTCAAAATACTGTATGGCAAAGATTAGGCACAAAGGTTAGTATAGAGGTTATATACTATTTACACAAACAGGTTCTATTGCTTTTCAAAAACATTTGCATGGCAAAAAGATGCTCAAAGATATTCATGGTCTAAGACCGGGGTGAGCACAGTACGGGCCGCGGGCCGGAAAGGTATCCCGCGGCCCGTGACAGATGGGGACCGGCGGCTCGGCCCTCACCTGTGGCAGGAGCCCACCCAGGCCCCAACACGGAGGTTAGGACCGACCGGACCTCGGCCCCAACTTCTGTAATCACCGCCTGTGTGGCCTACTGCTGCACTGCACTCAGGAGGGGTGGGAGGGGAACAAGAGAGAGAGTTAGGGAGAGAGAGAAAGGACAGGGGAGATGCAGACGAGAAGAGTATATAGGGGAGAGGCTGGTGAGGAGGTGAGCTTTGGTGAGCCACAAACAATATAGGTTCTACATTGCATGACCCGCGAAGCTCGCCAAGTGGCCCTGCAGCCAAAATAATTGCCCACCCCTGATGTAAGAGGTTGGTATGGGTCAGTATGTTTGTTACGAAGCGGATTGAGGGGTGTATATTAATCTGTGCAGCAGAATGAAGTCCCACGTGTCTAGTTCTCCAACTTTGGGAATATTTGCTAGTGGAAGTGTCTGCGTGCGGGACCAGGAAAAAGCAGCATTTACATTTGACGATTAGTTTAAAATCCCACATAGCTGCCCAGAAAACATCCTTTTGTACAGAATTTGAATTTGTACACAGTTGAAGCGCTGCCCTATTATGAAACAAATGCAATTTATTGAAAGTACGATTTCTTAAATTAAAAAAGGAAACGCCTTTTTTTCTATATTAATTGCAATACTGATCTAAAAAAAACACAAGGTAAAACCACAAGATTCTTTAAAAAAAAAAAAAAAAAAAAAACAACATAAAAAAAGGAAAATATGTGATTAATAAAATTAAAAGAAGATTTTGCCCAGTTTCCAAAAGTTTTACCGATTGCCCTAAGGGAGGCCTGGCCGGGGCTACCGTTACAGCCATTAAACACATTTCTGTACATCCACGTATGGGGTATAGGGTTTATACCCTTAACGGTCATAAAACATATTGGTATATATCCATTACGCAGCGCAATTACCCCGGGGCCATTGTACTTATTGAGAATGCATGGTGGTGTGAAACGCGTTGGAGGTTTTATTTTTAACCAGGGTTGAAACTACACATTGCATTTCTTAGGGGCCTCTGAATGGGGAAATGTTTCAGTGTTGTCTTTCCCCATAACCCACCCTGTCCTTAGAGAGTAAATTAGGATAAGGCAACATGGTTCAGCCTTGGAAGCCGCTTTGTATTGTATGTCTTTAAAGAGACAGTCCCTCCCTCCTTGGACCAATTGAACTGTGCGAGGTCACAGTGTGAGCAGTAAGTGCTTGTACAGCCCTCCCCCCCACCACCTTTAATCAGCTCTCTGATAAGGACAAGGGGATAAAGGGAAATTAAAGACTACTGACAAACACTTCCCCATTTTGATAAATTCAACCTCTAACTAATTTCCAAAACAATTATAGCAGCCAAACCATTGTTATTAGCATCGTTAGATTGGTTTAGGGTAGCCAGGTAAACCTACATTGATGTTTTCTGGATGACTATGCAGGATTGCACCTTTATGCAAACCATGTTTGGCAACATTTGTTTTTGTTTCAAGCCTTTAGCAGCTTGTGTTTTTTGTGCTTTTAACTTAAATCTGCAGTTCAAGCAATATCCTGCATGTGTTTTTTTTTTTTTTAATAAATCAGTTCTTTAGTAAGAAAAAATACTTTTAGCATTTTCTGTTTAAAAAACAACAACTTTGAAAGACCAATTTTCTTGTATTCTATGTTAACAGCCATTTGCTAAGACACTGCCCCTTCATGTCCTGTCACAAGCCCTGGCACACCCCTTTGTGAGCCCTGTCCTCCCTCTTGCACATGTCAGTGCAGGAGTGCTCATGAATATTCATGAGCTTCCACTGAGTGACAGAAACAGAGGAAATACATTCCCCATATTTAAAGATGTCGCCAAACTTCACTGATTAATACATGGAGAACGAATTGACCGGCAGCTATGCAGTTCTTTAGGTAAGTAGAGATTGCCTACATGAAACTATTGAAGTAAAAAAATAAATTTAAAAAAAGGAGCTTGAACTGCAGCTTTAAACATCGAACACAGCCATGCGATTGTATTCCTGCCCCATCTGCTGATATTCCACAGCACGAGTGGCCAACTCCAGTCCTCAAGGGCCATCAACCGGTCAGGTTTTCAGGATATCCCTGCTTCAGCACAGGTTGTGCATTCTAACAGCCACCTATGCTGAAGCAGGGATATGATTAAAACCAGACCTGTTGGTGGCCCTTGAAGAGTTGGCCACCACTGTTCCATAGGGATGTCCGTTACAGTCAACAGATTACGCACAAATAAATGAAGCTCATCCTACCTCCTAAACAGAAGTTCAAAGTCCGCTTTAATCAGAGTCTTCCTCTTGGCATGATGAGCATACGCCTCCAGGTCATCACACATCCGTTTCATGTACAGGTCCAAACTATAGGCAGGGAACAAATCACAGGTTTGCCAAGTGCGCCCAGTATACGTAATCATTGTGAATCACACCGACACTTCTATGCAAACACAATAGTGACACACGCGCTCCAATACAGGACACCGACATTCACACAACCAAACCACAACAAACTGCTTATTTTTTCAACTAAATGCTGCATAAAAGCTTGTAATTCATTAGCACTCACTAATTTACTGTATCGCAGTTACCCCTCCCCCACAATCCTAGAGACGTTATTATCTCTCTCCTTTCATTGCCTGCTTTTGTTGTGTGTTAGAAATCTTAATTTTTGAATTTCTGTGGTTACCAGAGCTCATTTTAATCTCCTTACTATTCCAAACGCTTCTATATCCTGAACGGAGCAATACATTTAGAAATAAAAACCAACACTGGAAAGGGTTAAAAAGATTAAATACTCGTTTAAAAAAAACAAAAAAACACCAAAAATAATAAATGATCAGCGTGCATGACCGCTTTAAGAAACGTGCATTGCCAATGGTAGAGGAGCACCTACGCGGATAATGTCATTATATTCTACTTGCGTGTGTACAGCAAAGGGAGAGCCTTTTCTATGGGTAGAAGCAGAGATAAGAGTGACTTCATAATGTGTGTGTACATCTGTTTATAGGGTGCCAGGTACATAGCGTGTCACGGCAGTAATAAACGTGACATAATAATATATCACACAATGGGAATAAACGCTTCTGCACCATCACTCTGTCACAATAAACGCTTCCGACATAAAACATTAGGAAAAGGAATCCCTGTCCCGCAGAGCTTACAATCTACATGATCTAGGGAATCTTGTGCAAATATACACAGAGGCTGTTTTGAGAAGTTTCATTACTGAAATGTTACAGTAACAAACTAAATTCCTATTTCTCGATTTTAAAAACTCCTTTTACGATATAGAAAGGGACGGGGGGGGAACCAAATACATCTCAATATTGAGGGGGGGGGGTAGGGGGTTCGCTCTTTTGAAAACTGTGAGACCCTAGTTCCCTGGTGTCTGCGCATGTCGCCTGTGGCTTCTAAATCTCTATGGCAGTAACTGTGGGGGGTGGACATTTAATGTCGCTGCCGCATGGGGCGGAGGTAGGCGAAGCCCACTGCAACGACAGCCTAATTAAATCTAGTTTTACAAAATATAGGTATGACTTTGCAAGGACAAACAGGTTTTCCAGATAAGCCGCAGATCCCATATTCACATACAAGATAACGGCAGCCGGTCATTGCTTATTCCTGAAATCCAGCATGAGCAGAGGGCTGGCAAACATCAATGTACAGAATCGATAAGAATGGCGACGTCTCAAAAGACCCCTACAATGGATCTCTTGGATCACTTTATACATGATTACATTTGTATTTCCAACAGACACGGAAACAATCCGTCATATTATTCCAGTTTATTTTCAATACAAATTTTGTTTATTTTTTATTTACCAGGTGATTTTAAATGAGACCATATTTGAATATTTTACTATGGACTGTTTACCCCAATATTTGAATAGTTAATTGTTTACAGGTTTATCAACAATCCTCTATATATAAAGTATTAGTAAATATATATATTTATTTCCATACATCAACTATTGGGTCCCTCCCCCAGGAACTAATCCATGGTCACCCAACCTCCTGGGACCCTCCGTTTCCAAAGCAACAAAAAATACTTGTCCGGGGCCCACAAAATGGCCGCGATGTTAGAGCTCGCGCAGGTGAAATGGCGTTGCAGATTTCTATTGTTTTTTTTTTTTTTTAAAGAAACTGTTAAACACTAAACTTCACTTTTACAGAAGATTGTGGCGCCACGTGTCTGTTCCGTGGCTCCCCTTGGTTTACCGATTTAAGGAGTGGGTGAATGGATCAGCATGGAATTCTATGAAACGAATAATAATGAGATGGGTCAATTGCTAGTGCTTCTGTGATGCTAAAAGAACCAGTGCTGAATGGAAAGGCCTCCGGTTCTGTCTCCGCTGTGCGGTGGGAGGTTGTGTCACCATTACCCACCACCACAAAACCCTCTCGTATTGCATCTTTGAATGAAAATGTAACTTACCATTTTTCAACAACCGGGAAGGCGTCCTTGGACACCGGCATTTGGGCATAATGTGAAAAGATCTGCTTCACCAAGCTTTTCGGATATGCAGGCTCATTCTTTTTGCCAGCACCCGGGTCGGTTTTCTTCTTTGTTGCCCGTTTAGCAATGGGACGTTTGTTGAGAAACCTTAAGAAAGAAAGTAGGGGATATAAATAACCATGTATTGCAACCTCTCCAGCGTGTCCGTTTCAGTGCCAGAATGGGCACCGAGACATGGAATCATTGTGATGTTCACATGGCGCAACACATGAGGAAATCCAACACACACACACACACACACACACACACACACACACACACAGAACTTAGATGGTTGCCGTCGCCTATTTTTGATTAGAAGACTTCCCGTCCTGCTATTTTTTTATTAAAACTTTTCATGACATTGTAACGTTTCTGAAACGGATGCGATTCTACTTGAAGATCCTTTCGAGGAGACCTGCAATGTTCCACAACCAAATACGCACAGCGAGCTGCTGCGTTTCAAGAAAGCCGACCTTCATTTTCATGGTGTTTTTGTCCGAATATTGTAAGGAAATAATCCCACGCGTTTTCAGAAAAAGAATATTACAACAATTGGGCGCAATAAGCGGACTTTCTGCAACCGCTGGCGCGGAATCCTGGTCTCATGCTACAAGGCGTGGGTGATGTGGGTAAGGAGCTCGCGGCTGCAAAAATCGGATATTTTTCCATTCGAGACCATTTAGAGAGACTCTGTTGGCAGTGACCATATGGATTGAGAAAATGAGAGCACTTGTGGTCTTGTGAAACAAAAGGTTATATAATAAGCAGTGGTCAACGTTTTGGGGTTTACCGCAAACCTTACTCAATACAGGATTGGTTAGGGAGACAAACTGCGCAGGTCTCGAAGCAGAAAGTTCTAGTTCCTTTAAAAAAAGCCACGTTTAAGAAAGCCACGTTAGACTACAAAGAGCATTACTTTTATAGGTGCTGCAGGGAATTGGTAAAAACAGCCATCAATCTTTCCCAGCAAGCCCTTCCCGGCAACCTAAGCAAACAGACGTACACTCAGTGACTTAGACTTTAATACAGTAACAGGGGTGGCAAGAAAACCAAGGTCTCGTGAGCCAAACAGTAATATATAACCGTTCGTTGTATTCCATTAATGTAAGGAAAGCTACTTTGTAACACATGGGTTCCTTTCATTCCTACTCGCGGGTTGTCAACATCTGAATGGGAAGTAGAATTGTATGAGATGCAACGTCATCTTAAAATGAAGAGCTTTTAGGGGGTCATTATTCAGGAATCCTTTTAAAGTTAAAAGTAGTTTTGATCCTACAGTACAAGCAAAAATCCTTCTATAATCAATCCTTTGTAGACTTGTCACATGATGTAACCAATCATCTTATAAATAAACAACTTGTATTCTAATCTGAAACCTCTGGTGAAAAACGATCAAAACGTTGGCTAATAATTATGATATTCTTAATTACTATAATTATCACAATGACGATCTCAGACAAACTTGATGATATTACTTCCTAGAAGTCTAACTTTTGATCCAACTCAGATTATAAATAAATAAATAATTATATATATATCCTTATAGAAACGGCTTTTGCCAATTGGATCAACTACATGTGAATTTTTGATAAAAAAAAATATGTCCCAAAATTAATAAGTACCCCACAAAGCCATCAGGAAGACAGATTGAAATCGACAAGTGTGTCCATCTATCAACCTCGATCCCCGTATGTCTATTTTTTTCTTCAACCGGTTGTGATTTGTATGAAAGATTTCCCCAAGGATTCCACTGGTTTTCGTAGGCAAATTCAGATCCTACTTTATTTCCAAATTGTTTGTCTATAATTTTAGATGTTCCTACCTGCATCCCTCATGATGCAGGTATAGAGGCTGTTAGAAAAATGTTGCCTTATATAAAAAGGTTCGCCTTGTGCTTCTGCTATTTCTAATTATATGTATGTTACATTAAAAAAAAATTTAAATCTGATAACGAGCATTATTGCATTGCTCTGCGAAATGCTCAAAGAATTGGACATCACTTGAGACTAGGCGCAAAGTTCATCTCTCCTGTCTTGCCTTCAAATACTTATTGGGCAAGCTACTCATCGATCTTAACAAGCTTCTCACCCCTACCACATGCAGCACTTCTCATCCGAGATCTGACTCCAACGGAATTTTCATGGTTCCAAGGCTCAAAGTATCCGGCCGCTCCTCCTCCTCTTACCGTGCACCCCAAAACTGGAACAATCTACCAGAGACTCATAGCCGCCACCAGTCTAAGTTCTTTCAAAACTAAAGCGGTCTCACATTTTAATCTTGTCTGCAACGGTTACATACGCCTATAATTTATTTTATCTTTAATTGTTCATGCAGTGTCTACACACACATATATATATATATATATATATGTATACAGGTAGTCCTCGCTAACCATCGTTTTACTTTACAACGAATGGCATATCCAACACAACCCTAAGGGCCATTTTTCGACTCCGGAATGCATTATCCAACGCCTGAATGCGTTATCCAACACTCACTGCCACTGATTAACATGGGACTCACTTTGCAACGGTTTCACTATCCAAGGCTACTTCCAGAACGGATTCCGTTGGATAACCGAGGACTGCCTGTACCCGGTTGACTTAATGTACACATGTATTTGTAACCATGTATCTGTCATCATAACTCTGTGCCCAGGACATACTTGAAAACAAGAGGTAACTCAATGTATTACTTCCTGGTAAAACATTTTATAAATATTTTTTTCATTTATTTACAGTTTACCGACACGGTGATGGGCTCTAATTTTGCCCCATCCTATGTGCAAATAATTGTATCACTATGAATCCGAACATATTTTTTCAGCTCCTCATTTTGTACACTATGGGACATGCTATAAATCAGTGTATAGATCTGTTTTTCTTTGGTCTGGTTCAGTAGAAAAACTAATCTAGCAACAAATGCAGCCAAACAGATTGCCAACTACGACTCGACTGCTATTACATTGGAGTAGTGAGAACTGGTCTCTTTTTAGACATCTTTCTTTGAATGATCAAAAATTGCACACACAAGTATACCGTAACACTGATAAAAAAATGCTCACACTTTTGCATGCAGAGTTACCATACTCCCAGATGATTAGAATGAGAATTAATGACGACCCTTCCAATCGAATGGAACTACTAGAAATAGGTCAAAAATTCATAGACGCCAGGTATGCGCCTAATGAGCTACAACAGAGTATTGCGAAGGCTAGTTTTGATCGCGAGCAGTTGAAACGAATGGCGCTCCATATTTTCACAGTATATGGGAGTACGGGGGGCCATGTGTCATAACGTTGGCTGGTGGTGGCAAACCGGGATCTTCCGGCGATGAGCGGAACTATTTTTAGCTCCTGGGATGGGATAACGCCACCTCCCACTAGTTCCAGTCACCAGTAAAAGCAAAGATGGCATCTAGGGTCATTCCAATGATTTTGTGGCTTCATACTTGCCTACAGGTAAAAGGCAGATTTGGCAGCCATTCTGGCCCCCCGAATAGGAAGCACATTAACCAGTAAGAAAAACGTAAATATCCAAGGGAACCAGGGCGTTCCCTGGAGCTACAAATAGTGCAGCCCAGCTAGACACCCTCCTTTAACCCAAAGGCTGCCCATGTGATGTTCCCTGATCGGTGCGATTCTGGATTTCCGGAAGCAAAAGGGGTTTTAAAGCCAGATATGCCCAAAATGACATTGGTGTAAAAGTGGCATGTCGCTCGTGCATTTGAATAGTCAACCAAGGGTAGAGCCCTCTAAGTACATCATGTCAACCAGGGGTGGCCAACTCCAGTCCTCAAGGGCCACCAACAGTCAGCCACCTGTGCTGAAGCAGGGATATCATTAAAACCAGACCTGTTGGTGGCCCTTGAGGACTGGAGTTGCCCAACTCTTATGTAAAGTGTACTATAGAAGAAGTCGCCAAGAACGCATGCAAAAAAGGTACCATACAAATACAGCGCAAAACAAGCACACAGCACGCAGCGATTACAGGACTGAATAGATACTTACTTTAAGCGAGCATTTTTAATGTAAAGCGGCGTGTTGGCCAACGGTGAAAGCACTTGTGGCTTAATGGGGACTTTTTGGCTTTGCATCTGGGAAAGCTCTGAAAAAATAAATTTGAATGACGTTATTTAAGAGGCACCTACGATTGTAACAAACCAAAGTTAAATGGCAGCAGTAGGGGACCACAGCGCAGGGAGCCTGCAAGCCATGTGCAGACCCCACAGGAGTGCATCTTTACTCCCGGACGTATGAGTGTGTTGTGGGCCGGTCTCAGGAACAACAGACCACCCAGCGTTTGCATTTTGCTTCTCCTTTCCTATGGACTTCATCCCCTGCCCCGAGGGGTGGGCTATCTGGAGCGCCATGCTCCGGTGGCCTCCAGGGAGACTTCCTTCAGTTTGGGGCACCTACCTTCGGCGGGTGGCAGTCCACACCGCACCAGGCAAAGTAGCCAGGAGGCCATTAGCCACTCTACTCCTGGTTTACCTGGAAGGGAGCTAATCTGTTCGGGGCATCCAGCTTTGGCAGATTGCAGTCATCACCACACCAGCGGAGTAGCCAGGAAGCCACCAACCACTCTGGACCAAGTGGACCCCCGGACGGCTACCAGCCACGATCATCTGGACATTTGAGAAAAGTGGCCAGAAGACTTTGAGCTCAGCTTGGCCGCTCACACGGAGTAAAAAAGAGCCCAGAATCGCAAAGCCTTGGCCGCATGCTGTGGAAGTAACCACCGTTACTTTAGCTGTACGGGTTGTGTTGAATTTCCATGTGGTACCAGACGAATAATAAAGCAAACGTTAATTACAAGCATGTCAAACTCAAAGGCTAACACGGGCTAAATAAACAGGCAACAGGGCGACAGGGGCAAGGGGCGACATGGGCAAGGGGCGACAGGGGCAAGGGGCGACAGGGGCAAGGGGCGACAGGGGCGACAGGGGCAAGGGCTGACAGGGGCAAGGGCTGACAGGGGCAAGGGCTGACAGGGGCAAGGGCTGACAGGGGCAAGGGCTGACAGGGGCAAGGGCTGACAGGGGCAAGGGCTGACAGGGGCACAGGGGAGCAGGGGGTGACAGGGGCATGTGGTGACAGGGGCAGGGGGTGAGGCCGGGTGGGTGACCCCAGGTTGGCCCCCATACCCCATATTATCCCCCACCCCCTGCCCCCCATCGTTTCATCTGCCCAGGCTGGCCTCCATTCCCCATCATCATCTTATCCCCCACCCCCAGGCCCCCATCATTATTAGCTACCAAGGCTGGCCCCCATGCCCCATAATATTCCCCACCCCATGATCTCGGCCCCCCCCCCCTAAAAAATATTGTCCTTGCCTTATTCCCAGGCTCCCAGGCAGGAGGCAGTCCCACAGACATCTCTGAAGCTTTCTCCGCCGGGGTGTTGGCTCCGCCCCCGCTGTCCTCTCCACATCCCACACATGGCACATTTGCAGAATGACTGCGCCCGGCCACCGTACAGCCCCAGCAGGCCAGCTCTTCCTTCGGCTGTGCTTGCCTCATCCGCACCGCCACCGCGCTCGCTACTCCCGGTCACACGCTTGCTACCGCCGACCACGCGCTCGCCGACCCACACGCCCGCTGCACCGTTATATTGGCTGGGCCGTGAGTTTGACATGCTTGGTTTATTACCTCCCCGTGCCTGGATAGCTGTGACGAGGTCTCGGGGCTACCCATAGGGGATACAGAAGGGTTGAGCCAAGCTCCAGGTTCTCGTGGCAGCGGACATTGACTTGTCGGGCTGCAGCTCGGGGATCTCTGGCAGTGAGGTGCCCGGTGATGGGACAGTTACATCGCTGACCCCGCAGCCACTGTGTACAAAAAGGGCCAGTATTCTTACCCCGCAGGAACTAAATTATCTTTGGAACAGGGGGGTTACCCAACGGTTAGGGATCTCCCCCAGTTCAGGCAGTATTAAATAAAGGTGCTATATTTGGTGATGTAATTTATAGTACAGGAAGTACAACGTACCATGGGCAGAAATGTCATTCACATAACTCAGCTCTCCATAGATAGAAGGAAATATACGTTAGAAATATATCCTGCTAGATAATTTGGTAACAGTATATTTCCCCAAAGTTCAAATTCACCACAAAACATCAAATTATTGCGGTTTTAATTATTTTTAATAATTATTAATATTATTAAAAAAAAAAATGTTTCAAGTCGAATTGGTGAATGTTGAAAACATTCATGGAAATAATAAATAAATAAACACATGAAGTAGTTATTACTAAATTTGACAATTTCACTCGTGTGACCCTGAAAGCAACTTAAAATGACTTAAAAATTAAAAAAAAAGGAAGATCACCCAGACGTGGCCCCTAAACATGTCACTGCCATTAGTACACTTTGTAGTAGGGATTGCCAATTCAGGGACCGGCAGCCATTAAGAGCATGAAACTGCTTACGAGCAAAGTTACCTTCACTCTCGGATTTCTCCTCGTCAGTAAACTGATCATCATCGTTGTCTTCTTCAATACTTTGTTTTTTGGCCTCTTCTCTCGGTCTATATTCTAAACGCCGAGCACTCTTTATTGTAGAGTAGAAGGCAGACTTGGCAACAGGTGGCTCAATGCGGCTCGTGGAAGTTTCCGGGACTGCTCTAGCAGAGTACTGCAAACCTAATAACAGTCGTAATACAAGGTTATTTCATTGTACTTAAAACCAGAGACAGCACATAAAACTCAGTTTTAGCACATCCAGTGAAAATCATACACGGTACAGTGCCTAAATATATATGTATAAATATCTATTAAGTAAAATGGTCTTTTAGTTTGACATTTTTGGCCAAAATTGTTGTAAGCCCCTGAGCCAACGTCACGGCAGACCACAATTCAGGGGTCCCTAACGCTAATATAAATTCTTAATAACCTGTGTAATAACAGGAAGAATGATTTATAGTAAATCTGTCAATATTAGTTGCAAAGTTCTAAGTCTGATTGAAGCCTTTATTAACCTGTACATTACCAGGAAAGGCACTCTGTATTAGAGATGTCACAACCATCCTGCAAGCAAACAAGTTCCCCTGTGTGGAAGATGCTATGGAGTGAGCCCTTAACCATTTAAATGTGGGAGGGGGTGAGCTTAAATTAAGTAGGAGGTTGCCAACCTCCAATCAGCCAGGACTAGCTGAAACACAATTGTAAAATATACTGGACACCTAACAAGCTTGTTAGGTGTCCAGTATATTTCATTGTACTGTAAGAGTAATGTGCACACAGACACGTGGCCCATAAAGTGACCCCATCAGAAGCTTTAACAGCAAAATGTGAGATACTAACAGAAAGACGTGGAAAATAAATGTAAAAAAATATATAAAAAAAAAAAAAAAAAAACTTTTTAGAATAATTTGTCGGGGACAAACAATATGGCCACTGGAGTCAGCCATTAGAATGCTGTGACATCGGGAGATTACATACAGTACGGCTTCCAATTGAGTGACCCTGCAGCCACATTTGTTTTTCCTTGCAATTACTGCAAGATAAATTAAATTCTCTGCCAATCCAGGAGGGGTGCAGTGTTTCAGCTACCGTGGACCTCGTGCTTTAACTCAGAGCGCCCCAACACGTACCCTGCCCCTCATAAGGGCCGGCACTCAAGGGCTAGAAATGCTTCTTTTGTAGGAGGCGACCGAGTTCACCGCTACAATGGAGCAGTAAATGTGATCGGAAGGGATGTGGCGAGTCCTACACTTCCTTTCACGTTCTGGGGGAGCCGACGATCATGTGGTTGAGGGCCAGAAAACAGGGTCACTCGGGTGCCACTGGCCGTCTGGCACTCAAAGTGTTAAATGAAGGGGTTATATTAAGGAAATTATCATCTATTCCTTAGACACAGGGGAGGGATCCCAATTTCCTGCGCTCTAGTCTTGAAGAATGAAGCTGAAAGAGGCACGAGACAAAACGCAAATCTCCCTCGTTAATACACCAGCGTGGTTAAAACAAGCAATTGAATACTTGATAATAAAACTTTAATTTAAATAAATCAATTGAAAAAAGAAAATAAGATCAAAAAATAGAATGAAAACGTAACAATTGCAATAAAATTTTTTAAATTGTGTACCCAACAGTCAAAATGCTTATATAAGTATAAGCCATAACTCAGGGGCTTGAGACACAGGGAGAGTCTTACCTTCAACCCCCGACTCTTCCTCGCTAGTAACATGCTCTCCCGCCTCATCATCATCAACACTTTGTTCTTTGGCCTCTTCCCTCTGTCCATCTTCCAAACGCTGAGCACTCTGCCTCTTTGTTAGAGAGTAGAAGGCAGACTTGGCAACAGGTGGCGCAATGCGGCTCGTGGAAGTTCCCGAAATTGTCCTTGTAGAGTACTGCAAACCTAATAACAGTCGTAATAAAATTAAGTTATTCAATGGTGGTGTAAGAGTAATGTGCACACAGATATGTGGCGCCCTAAACTTTCTTGCATCAAATTCCCGCCCCCCCCCATCCTCCCCCCCAGGATCTCACATTTTCCGGTAAAAGCTTCTAACGAAGACATGCAAACAAATATTTAACTTTGAAATTCCCTTACAAATCATTTTTGGTCGGGGAAAAACAATCTGGCCACTGACGTCAGCCATTAGAATGTTGTGACAATCACGAGGGGACATATGGCTTCCGATTGGGTGACCCCACAGCCATCAGTTTTTCCTTGCAACTACTGGAAAAGGTTAGATTAAATAATCTCCGCACAGGGGAGGGACCCCAATTTCCTGCGCTCTACCCTTGAAGAATGAAGTCGAAAGGAGGTAAGAGACCAAATGCAAATGTCCCTTTTGTTGGTACACCAACATGGTTAAAACAAGCAATTTAATACTTAATAAAAAAAAATTGACTTAATTAAAATAAACAAAAACACCCAAAGAAAAAACTACAGAATTAAAAAAGAACGGTTAAAATGCAATGTAAAATTGGTAGCTTGGGAGCTTGAATGCAGCGCCCAACACCAACGTATCAAAATGCTTATATATGTATAAGTCATAACTCCGTGGCCTGAAAGACACGGAGAACCTTACGCTCAATCTCTGACTCGTCCCCGCTGGTAACCTGCTCTCCCCTCTGTCCATCTTCCAAACGCTGAGCACTCTGCCTCTTTGTTAGAGAGTAGAAGGCAGACTTGGCAACAGGTGACTCAATGCGGCTCGTGGAAGTTCCCGAAATTGTCCTTGCAGAGTACTGCAAACCTAATAACAGTCGTAATACAAGGTTATTTCATTGTATCGTAAGAGTAATATGCACACAGATATATGGCCCATAAAGTGACCCCATCAGAAGCTAGAATAGCAAAATGTGAGATACTAACAGAAAGATGTGGAAAATAAATGTAAATATACATACATATACATATATATAAATAAAAAAATCCTAGAATAATTTATCGGGGACAAACAATATGGCCACTGGAGTCAGCCATTAGAATGCTGTGACATCGGGAGATTACATACAGTACGGCTTCCAATTGAGTGACCCTACAGCCACACTTGTTTTTCCTTGCAATTACTGCAAGATAAATTAAATTCTCTGCCAATCCAGGAGGGGGGGTGGTGCAGTGTTTCAGCTACCGTGGACCCCGTGCTTTAAATCAGAGTGCCCCAACACGTACCCTGCCCCTCATAAGGGCCGGCACTCAAGGGGCTAGAAATGCTTCTTTTGTAGGAGGCGACCGAGTTCAGCGCTACAATGGAGCAGTAAATGTGATCGGAAAGGATGTGGCGAGTCCTACATTTCCTTTCACGTTCTGGGGGAGCCGACGATCATGTGGTTGAGGGCCAAAAAACGGGGTCACTCGGGTGCCACTGGCCGTCTGGCACTCAAAGTGTTAAATGAAGGGGTTATATTAAGGAAATTATCATCTATTCCTTAGACACAGGGGAGGGATCCCAATTTCCTGCGCTCTACCCTTGAAGAATGAAGCTGAAAGAGGGAAGAGACAAAACGCAAATCTCCCTCGTTAGTACACCAGCGTGGTAAAACAAGCAATTGAATACTTTAATTTAAATAAAACAATTGAAAAAAGAAAATAAGATCAAAAAATAGAATGAAAACGTAACAATTGGAATAATTTTTTTTTTTTAAATTGTGTACCCAACAGTCAAAATGCTTATACAAGTATAAGCCATAACTCAGGGGCTGAGACACAGGGAGAGTCTTACCTTCAATCCCCGACACTTCCCCGCTAGTAACATGCTCTCCCGCCTCATTAGCATCAACACTTTGTTCTTTGGCCTCTTCCCTCTGTCCATCTTCCAAACGCTGAGCACTCTGCCTCTTTGTTAGAGAGTAGAAGGCAGACTTGGCAACAAGTGGCGCAATGCGGCTCGTGGAAGTTCCCGAAATTGTCCTTGTAGAGTACTGCAAACCTAATAACAGTCGTAATAAAATTAAGTTATTTAATGGTAGTGTAAGAGTAATGTGCACACAGATATGTGGCGCCCTAAACTCTCTTGCATCAAATTGCCCTCCCCCAAGGATCTCACATTTTACGGTCAAAGCTTCTAACGAAGACATGCAAACAAATATTTAACTTTGAAATTCCCTTACAAATAATTTTTGGTCGGGGACATACAATCTGGCCACTGACGTCAGCCATTAGAATGTTGTGACAATCACGAGGGGACATATGGCTTCCGATTGGGTGACCCCACAGCCATCAGTTTTTCCTTGCAACTACTGGAAAAGGTTAGATTAAATAATCTCCGCACAGGGGAGGGACCCCAATTTCCTGCGCTCTACCCTTGAAGAATGAAGTCGAAAGGAGGGAAGAGACCAAATGCAAATCTCCCTTTTGTTGGTACACCAACATGGTTAAAACAAGCAATTGAATACTTAATACATTTTTTTTGACTTAATTAAAATTAATAAAAACACCCAAAGAAAAACTACAGAATAAAAAAAGAACGGTTAAAATGCGATGTAAAATTGGTAGCTTGGGAGCTTGAATGCAGCGCCCAACACCAACGTATCAAAATGCTTATATATGTATAAGTCATAACTCCGTGGCCTGAAAGACACGGAGAACCTTACGTTCAATCTCTGACTCGTCCCCGCTGGTAACCTGCTCTCCCGCCTCTTCCCTCTGTCCATCTTCCAAACGCTGAGCACTCTGCCTCTTTGTTAGAGAGTAGAAGGCAGACTTGGCAACAGGTGACTCAATGTGGCTCGTGGAAGTTCCCGAAATTGTCCTTGCAGAGTACTGCAAACCTAATAACAGTCGTAATACAAGGTTATTTCATTGTATCGTAAGAGTAATGTGCACACAGATATATGGCACATAAAGTGACCCCATCAGAAGCTAGAACAGCAAAATGTGAGATACTAACAGAAAGATGTGGAAAATAAATGTAAAAAAATAAATAAATATATAAATAAATAAAAATCCTAGAATAATTTGTCGGGGACAAACAATATGGCCACTGGAGTCAGCCATTAGAATGCTGTGACATCGGGAGATTACATACAGTACGGCTTCCAATTGAGTGACCCTGCAGCCACATTTGTTTTTCCTTGCAATTACTGCAAGATAAATTAAATTCTCTGCCAATCCAGGAGGGGTGCAGTGTTTCAGCTACCGTGGACCTCGTGCTTTAACTCAGAGCGCCCCAACACGTACCCTGCCCCTCATAAGGGCCGGCACTCAAGGGCTAGAAATGCTTCTTTTGTAGGAGGCGACCGAGTTCACCGCTACAATGGAGCAGTAAATGTGATCGGAAGGGATGTGGCGAGTCCTACACTTCCTTTCACGTTCTGGGGGAGCCGACGATCATGTGGTTGAGGGCCAGAAAACGGGGTCACTCGGGTGCCACTGGCCGTCTGGCACTCAAAGTGTTAAATGAAGGGGTTATATTAAGGAAATTATCATCTATTCCTTAGACACAGGGGAGGGATCCCAATTTCCTGCGCTCTACCCTTGAAGAAAGAACCTGAAAGAGGTAAGAGACAAAACGCAAATCTCCCTTGTTAGTACACCAGCGTGGTTAAAACAAGCAATTGAATACTTTAATTTAAATAAATCAATTGAAAAAAGAAAATAAGATCAGAAAATTGAATAAAAAAGTAACAATTGCAATAAAAAAAAAAAAAAAATTGTGTACCCAACAGTCAAAATGCTGATATAAGTATAAGCCATAACTCAGGGGCTTGAGACACAGGGAGAGTCTTACCTTCAACCCCCGACTCTTCCCCGCTAGTAACATGCTCTCCCGCCTCATCAGCATCAACACTTTGTTCTTTGGCCTCTTCCCTCTGTCCATCTTCCAAACGCTGAACACTCTGCCTCTTTGTTAGAGAGTAGAAGGCAGACTTGGCAACAGGTGGCGCAATGCGGTTCGTGGAAGTTCCCGAAATTGTCCTTGCAGAGTACTGCAAACCTAATAACAGTCGTAATAAAATTAAGTTGAAAGGAGGGAAGAGACCAAATGCAAATCTCCCTTTTGTTGGTACACCAACATGGTTAAAACAAGCAATTGAATACTTAATAAAAAATTTGACTTGATTAAAATAAATAACAACACCCAAAGAAAAACTACAGAATAAAAAAAGAACGGTTAAAATGCGATGTAAAATTGGTAGCTTGTGAGCTTGAATGCAGCGCCCAACACCAACGTATCAAAATGCTTATATATGTATAAGTCATAACTCCGTGGCCTGAAAGACACGGAGAACCTTACGCTCAATCTCTGACTCGTCCCCGCTAGTAACCTGCTCTCCCGCCTCTTCCCTCTGTCCATCTTCCAAACGCTGAACACTCTGCCTCTTTGTTGTGGAGTAGAAGGCAGACTTGGCAACAGGTGGCTCAATGCGGCTCGTGGAAGTTTCCGGCACTGCCCTAGCAGAGTACTGCAAACCTAATAACAGTCGTAATACAAGGTTATTTCATTGTATCGTAAGAGTAATGTGCACACAGATATATGGCCCATAAAACACCTTTAGTGCCCCCCTTAGAAGTTTCAAAAGCAAGATAGCGAGATACAAAGACGTGCTAGCACGATTTATTTTATGCAATAATGGACTGTTTGATTTCGCACTCCTGCCCCTTACTCATGACATTTAAAAAGATGAAAATCGCCCTTAAAAGTAAAAATGGAACTTGTGCCATGGGGAAAATGAATGGTTCTGTTTTCTTCTGATGTACGTAGAAATTTATTTGTAATTTATGTAGTGCCAACAATTTACACAGCACTTTATCATCTTTCCTATCTCCTATTTATTACAGTGTGGTGGTGGGAGGGGGGGGGGGGTAATTAACAAAGGTCCCCAGGAGGTATGGGGGTATCGGAGTCCGATCTGGCGTTTATGGTCATACAGGTAAATGGCAGTAAAGGCTTCAATGCCGCTTACCGGAGCTCAGCAAATCCCGGCTAGTAGAAACTAGCAACAGAACAGCACGAGATGGGATAAGGAATCCCTGCCACGGAGAGCTTACAATCTATGTGATGCCATATACTTTGAACTTATCTGTTAATGATGGTTCTCACCCTTTATTTTTCTTCGGCTAATGACAAACGGCAAAGAAAATCGTTAATTCACACTATGTATTTGCATGTACAACCCTTTACTGCAGGGGCGGGCAACTCCAGGGCCGCCAACAGGTCAGCTTTTCCGGATATCCCTGCTTCAGCACAGGTGGTAGTCTTCGACTGGGCCACCTGTGCTAAAGCAGGGATATCCTGAAAACCTGACCCGTTGGTGACCGTTGCGCACCCCTGGTCTACAGTCTCATGAACGAAACTAGGTAGAAAACGTTAAATTATTGTCGAAGTTTTAATTGGAGTGAAAAGACACACACACACACACACACACACACACACACACACCAAAAAACACACACACACACACACCAAAAAACACACACACTTTGTCATAGAAGTGACTGCACCTGAAAAAACCCATCTCTTGGCACAGGAATATAATGTATGTCTTCACAGCTGAAGGGGAAGGGACCACAGCTGGTTACCAGGACTATAAATGGAAAGGAGTTGGACACAAGTTCATTAGCAGAGGAGGAGAGCGCCCAATTGGGAACAACAAAACTGAAAGTGGACAAGTCAATGGGGCCAGATGGGGTACATCCAAGATATTAAAAGAGCTTAGGGGTGTGCTGGCAACACCATTACCAGATCCATTTAACCAGTCACTATTAACAGGTGTAGTTCCAGATGACTGGAAGAGTATAATTCCAGGTTACAAAAGTATAAGTTGGAAAGACTTGGGTAACTACACACCATTAAGTGACATCAGTAGTGTGGAAACGATTGAGAAAAAATTAAAAAAAAAAAAACCATGTTTGAAGATCTATAGTCCAACAAGTTACAAGATCCCAGGCAGTATGGATTTCCTAGACAGAGGTCACGGCAAAGAAATTGCTTATTGTGACTGGGTGACTTGTTGTTATAGAACCGGGTGGAGCAGTTGATGTAGCATTAGCTACATTTTAGTGACTCCTTTCCAACTGCGTCACATAGAAGACTGATAATTAAGTTGCAATGCTTGGGTTTGGATTCTAAAGTGGTGGCGTAGGGTGTCGGTTGAAGAATAGGCGTCAGAAAGTTGTGGTAAAGGCGGCCAGTGGAGTAACTCGGGTATGTTTACTAGGACCGGTGTGCTTTCAAATCTTAGTGACATTTCAAATGGTCTTTATCTGGCACAGGGCTGACACTCCACGGTGGGGGAGAGAGGGGCTAAATAAATGATTTCGGTAGATTGGTCAAGAGTGTGACTACTATTTAGTGCCAGAAAATGGCAAAATAATGCACCTGGGTTACAAAAATACAAAATACAGGATTGATGGCCCCATGCCTACTACTATAGAGTAATGGGACCTGGGAGTCATTGTTTCAGCTTCCTTGGCCAGCAATGAAACAAAGCAACATGATCTTAGGTTGTGTAGGGGAATATATTAGCAGAGAGAGGTGGTGATGCCACATTCTAGATCATTGGTAACATCTCACCTTAAGATCTGTGTTCAGTTCTGGAAACCATATCTCCGGGAGGCCAAACGGCACAAAGATGCACTACTAAGATGGTGCGGGATCTACAGCATGGATCGAATCAGGAAAAACTAATACAACGCACTATGTAAAGCTAAGAGAATAGAAGGGAGAGGGGGATATGCTTGAAAATTTCAAATGCATAAAGGGTGTCAACAAATTACAAGAGGGACGCATAGATCAGAAAGAGGACCTCAGGGGACATATGAGGAAGTACTTCATGTAATGGGTCGTGGGTTTGTGGAATCGCTGTTAGGGGCTAAAACAGGATGTTAATTAAAAAATTCTTGGGATAGACATAAGGGCAAATCCTGAACATGAAAGAAGCCAATAATCAATTATGTTCGGACGTTTTAAATCAGATCGGAGACTGGGCGGGCCATGTGGTTCTGTCACAGCAACGCAAGATTTAAATATAGCAATTTGGCTAGTGACTAGGTAATGGTGGAGTCTCAAAGCCACCAAATAACAGGGGTGTTTAAAATATTTAAACTCAATAATTGACGCCTTTGATTAGGTCTTCACTGCACAGAGTAAAATCAGACATCCTTCTCAGATTCGCCTCTGCAATAAAAACTCAGTTTATTTTCTTTTAATTTAAAGAAAGTTTCCGACGTTATGTAATTTAAACAAGAGATGAACCTGCTCTACCCACAGTGATCAGAGCTCACACAGACAGACAGACGCACTATTGAAAACAATAGATACATAGAGAGGAGAACACCGTTGGAGCAGACGCTTCCAAAACGGATAAGGTCCTGTTGCGTGCACTCAATGTCTGTGTGTGAGAAAGTAACTAGACATATAGACTGTCACATAGATAATGAGCAGATATACAGATAAAAATCAGCATTAATGGTCCTGAGTGTAAGGAATAGTGAGTAAATTAAAATCTATTTAATTGATATGTATTAAGATAATGGGGACCAGACTGAGTGAGGTGGTGAGAACAATGTAACTTAACGCTATTAGGTGCCTTTCGCCTTTGCGCTGCACAAGATGATTCAGGGTCATGGCTATGGCTGGTTTCCTCATGTACGCCCTGCAATGTATATGCCCGCTAATCCCGAATTGTGCTGTGCCTGGTCCTCTACAGGTGAGGGTCTTACCAGTGACTTGCTTATTACTGGCGACTGCTCATAACTCACAGGTTCATTTATTTTACAACAGAAAAATTCCAAAATCAGAATTGCACTGGAATCACAATTAGTTTTCACTGTAACCATAAAACCTCTTTATTAAGTGGGATATTACACAGCCTTTCCCTTCTGGAACAGACTTACCCCTTTGCTTAGGCGTGTCAGTGCCCTTCTCCTCTTCCCTATTATGAACTGATGTTTTCTCACTGGTCCGCTTGTTCCCAGACCCCTTTGCTTGTGAATAGCGGCCCAGATCCATGGATGTTGCTGGCATTGATGTTCCAGACTGCCGAGGAACTGACCAATTCAAGAAGACGTTGTATTAAAGATCAGTTCTGGAAACATTTTAACAGTCACATCTGACTGTGTAAAAGGATTTGTATCCTGTTTCTTATGCACAGTAATGTTACCATACTCCATGTTTCATAGTGCAACGCTAGATTTAAATATAATAATTTGGCTGGTGACCAAGTCAGTGTTTTTCAACAGGGGTTTCTACAACCCTTGGGTTCCCAGGGCATCCCTAGAGGGTTCCCTGCAATTTTCAGGTCATTTGAAAATTGAACCAAATACAGAAGAATATAAAATATAGAAAGGGTTGAGGTTCCTTACAATGCATCATATCTCAGACGCGCTATTAGAGGGTTGGGGTTATTTTCTTTTAATGGAAAGAACGTTTCCGTCATTATGTAACTTAAGGCTGCCATTAGGTACCTTCTGCACAAGATGATTCAGGGTCATGGCTATGGCTGGTTTCCTCATGTACACCCTGCAATGTATATGCCCACTAATCCCGAATTGTGCTGTGCCTGGCCCTCTACAGGTGAGGGTCTTACCAGTGACCTGCTTATTACTGGCGACTGCTCATAACTCACAGGTTCATTTATTTTACAACAGAAATAAATGCCAAAATCGAAATTGCACTGGAATTACAATTAGTTTTCACTGTAACCATAAAACCTCTTTATTAAGTGAGATATTATACAGCCTTTCCCTTCTGGAACAGACTTACCCCTTTGCTTAGGCGTGTCAGTGCCCTTCTCCTCTTCCCTATTATGAACTGATGTTTTCTCACTGGTCCGCTTGTTCCCAGATCCCTTTGCTTGTGAATAGCGGCCCAGATCCATGGATGTTGCTGGCTTTGATGTTCCAGACTGCCGAGGAACTGCCCAATTCAAGAAGACGTTGTATTAAAGATCAGTTCTGGAAACATTTCAAAAGTCTTTTCCAACAGTTACATCTGAAAGTGCCCATTGTCAGCAGAACGTACAGGAATTAGTGTCCAATAATGAGTTAATACTTGCTTCCGAATACCCTCAACTCCTTTGCTTGCAAAGAGGCAAATCTGGTAGTGAAGGGATTAAGTCACCCAAAAACGGCTTGACAATTAAATTCATTTTTTTACATTGTTGGATGGACATGGTGACTGGTGCTAGCAGAAAGGTACCTAGAAAGAAGGCAAACGCCTTTCCCAATGTGCCTTTTGGCAGGATAGGGGTTAAATACATGTCTAATCCGGTACTGTATGGCTTTACCGGCATCCTCATGCAAATATGAATATATCCCTGCTTTCTGATTTGGTCAGACGAGAGAAGCAGATTTTTATTATTATTATAATGGATGGCCGCCATAATATACATGTTGCAGTCTGGTTGCACGGTGCACCCTTCTCACAGAGCTCTATAGAGATTTAGCACTGCGTTGGCGGTGTGAAACCTGCCTCTGGTGCTTAGCCTTGTTCACGGAAAATGGTAAAACAGCCATGGCGCAGCAATTCCACAGAAAACCCCTTGCTCACGGAAACTCCCACTGGATCTGAAACCCAATAACACGGAACATTTCTATTCTCAGTCACGAGCCACAAACTGTCTCTCAGGATTCCGTTTCCACCTTTAAAAAAAAAATCCTTAAAAATCAAATGCGGTTTTTAAATTACCCTTGCAAGATAAGAACGACACATCCCAATATGAGAAGTGACAAAAGTTGTACAAGAAAATTCTAGATACAGTATATAGTACCTCAACTGTAACTATTGTGAGACACTGAGGCCCGTTAATGCATTATTTCCTCAAACTCGCAAAGCTGCAATAGAAAAATACTGTCTTTTGAAGGTCCATAAACGTGAACATACCAGGATGGAAAAAAATCTGTTTTAAACCAAAACTTAATATTCATTTAATAGATATGTGGCATTGGCTGAGCTACAGAAGCAAATTCACTTAATTCAGTAATTAACATGTAGCCCAGCCAAACAGAAATCAAATTAATTTTAATAGGGTTTTCAAAGTGTGAAGCAAAGAAAAAATAGGGATTACATACGACAGAATCCTGGCTTCTGTCAATGAAAACAGACACCCAACTTTTTTTCCTTGAGTCCTTCAATGGCAGTGCTCACCAATGGGCTAAGTTCCACCCTCCAGCTGAGAGAGGACAGAAACTCTACCTGTGGGAGGACCTATAAATAGCCCCTCCTTTCCTCTCAGTATAAAAGCTGCAATGTATAAACAAGAAACATTAGTATCTTAGATCTAAACTTTGGGAGGGAATTGGTGAGCACTGCCATGGATGGACCCTCCAGGAAAAGATTACGGTAAGTTGGGTACTTCAATAAATACAACATTCCCGGTCACTTCAAAATAATCTTTTATTTAAGTGGTGACAATTGACTGCAGGACCTTTCTTCCAAATTTGCTTCCGCTGAAGCCTGTACGTCACAAGATTTATACTTACTAAAACGTATTAATTGAAGTCCATACTACGGCCATGCATAATTCTGTGGGTTAAGCCTGTGCAGTCGTTGCCCATGACCCTTGTCGAATGTGCTTTCACCAGCCCTGGAAGTGAAATCTTTTGAATAGTATGGGCCTTCCTGAAAGCCACCATAATCCATTGATTTATGGTTGATGGAGGTTGCTTGCCCTTTCCTTGTTCCCCTTGGGGGAACGACCAGTCTATCTGAATTCTCAGAAGAGATGCCCTGCGGTCTTTCCAGGCTAGTATGTGACACACCCTCACATGTTCTTACACTTTACACGGTGCCGGCACCCACTTGGAGACGGTCTGAAACGTAGATTACACGGGGACTGCACTTACATCGGTGGTCACGCCTCAAACAGGCAAGCAGGAGAAACAGAAGGACCTTATCGGACAAGCAGCTTTGCCACACTTCCCCAAAAGTGTGAATGCCATTTTATATCTTACCAAATGTGAGTTGATTACCTGCAAGGGCAGAACAAGGGACACAGGGTCATCCCTTAAGGTTGGAGGAAAGGAGATTTCACCAGCAACAAAGGGGAGGGTTCTTTACAGTAAGGGCAGTTAAAATGTGGAATTCATTACCCATGGAGACTGTGATGGCAGATACAATAGATTTGTTCAAAAAGGGTTGGACACCTTTTTAGAAAGGAAAGGTATACAGGGATATACCAAATAAGTATACATGGGAAGGATGTTGATCCAGGGAGTAATCAGATTGCCAATTCTTGGAGTCAGGAAGGAATTAATTTTCTCCCTTATGAGATATTATTGGATGATATGTCACTGGGGCTTTTTGTTTGCCTTCCACTGGATCTATATACTGCAAGTACGGATATAGGATTAAGTATCGGTCGTTTAAATTTTGCATAGGTTGAATTTGATGGATGGATGTCTTTTTTCAACCTCATCTACTATGTAACTAGGTGGACTGGGTCTGGATCTTTCTGAAAACTCTTCTACACATGGCCCACACCCAATATCATCATACACCATGGCTTACTCAAAAGCCTTGCACTATCTACTGAATGTTGGTGGAGAACTCTGAAAAGAAGCACACCAACCACCGCTCACTCTAATGGCAAACACCACAAATTTACACTTTGCAAACTACTCACATTTCTATTTATACGGTTACTCTTTAGCAGGTGATATTGAACTTAACCCAGGTCCTCCCTTTTCAACTCTGTCCCATACAACTGAGAAAAACCCCTGTCACGGTAGACCAGGTCTTTTAACACCATTTATATTTAAGGGATCAGTCACAAGGCAAAACAAAGGCAGTGAAATAAAATGAGTTTTATTTGGATAAGACCTTGGAAACACAGAAAAACAAAAAATACAGAGAATATACACACTTACTTTGGGTCTTGGGGTAAAATCTAGGCTTTTCTAGGTGCAAGGCACCTGCTTCAGCAAAGGCTTACCTTGTTCACTCCACGTCACTGGAATAAGCCTGGAACAGTAACCTTCCTCCTCAGAGCTAGTCCTCGGCTTTGGCTAGGAATTCCCTAGCACCACAATGCCCCATGGAACCTTACCGGCGCCTCACTGGACCAGTCCCAAGATTACCTATAAGTCTGAAAAGACAGAGACTGCCCCACACCTAGTGCGGTAGCCCCTTTTATAAACTACGGTCTCCTATGTTTTAACAATCAGAGCACAGCCCATCTGACTGATGTCAGGGAAAAGGGCATGGCTATCTGTGGGGAAGGCTCCGCAGAGTGAGAGAACCAAAGTGGATGTTGGGGACTTTTCCTCTACCCCTCCTTGCTACCAAATGGCCAACACCTCTGACATTTGAGGCCAGGTGGCTAGGTTGAAATCATGGCTCCTATGCAAATACTTAGGCTGACTGCATGGATTTTTTTTTTAAATCTCCTTATTTGTATTTTCATAAAAATATCCATTTTAACAGATAACTATAAATGACAATGTATCTGTTATCTCTTAACACTTATTAATTATATTATATTGTACATTTGGAGCTAACAAATTATAATAAAGGTATACATTTTAATAGCAGGAAGCATATAACATGGACTTAGGGACACAGAAATATAAACCAGGGGGGGGGGGGGGAAAGTGAAAAAAAGAGGGTAGGTGTTCGGGGGGGGGGGCGTGATGTCATTACATATTCTAAACATCTCATCTTCAGCACAACATATCAATATATTTATGCATCATATTCCTATTCTTAATACTTCTAATATTCTATTTGCGAAAGGGGCCCAAAAATCTGCTACTTCTTTCCGCTCTTGCACATATAGCCCTATTATAGAAAGGGATCCCAGACGCTCCGGAATTTAATCATGGAATCTTCTAGATAGCTCGTTAGATTCTCCATCATCATGCCAGTGGATATTTGTTCCCTAACCTTTCTGTATGTGGGTGGGTTTGCCTGCCTCCAACACCTGGCAACTAGACATCTAACTGCACTAATATTATGTCCTATTCATTTTGAGAGTTTCATTCACACCCTCTAATGGTTTGCCTAGCAGTAGAAACCATGGGTCTCTTCGTATCTCGACTCCCGCAGTAGTCAAGATAAGCCTAAATATACTTTCCCATAGGGGTTGAGTTTTTGGGCAGTCCAACCAGATATGGGACAGAGATCCTCTGTCCGCATCCTCTCCAGCACATTGGAGAGATATTTGGATTTATTAGATTTAATTTAGTTGTTTTTTTATACCATCTGTATAGAAGTTTATAGGAGTTTTCCTTTATTAAAATGCAGGTGGACCCTTTGGCCGCAGCATGCCATGTGTCCCGCCAGTCTTCCCATTCAATTTCCTCCCCCAAGCCAACATGTATCCATATTTATCCTGCGAGCCTATTGTGTTTATACCATCATATTAAGATGGTATAATTTTAACCCTGTCCGAGGCCTGTATGCACATTTTCTCAAAATACGTGAGAATTGGTATGTCATCCCGATCAAACTTCTCCTCAGACCCTCAGTATAGTGTCTAACTTGTAGATAACGATAGAAATCTGTGCTTGGCAGCTCAAACTGCTCATGCAATTCTTGAAACGTTTGTAACTTAGCGTGTGAGAATAGATCTACAACTTTTGAAATGCCTTTACCACTCCAACAGTCCAGATAGTTTTCATGGAATCCTGGAGGGAAGTTATGTTTGTTCGCTAGCGGAATCAAGGAATTTTTTGTGTGCGAGTTTCAGCTTAAACTTGGCTGAGTCCCATATTTCACAGGAGTGCTTTAGAATCTGGTTATTTGAGACTATCTTTGGCCGGTCTTTTTGTCTAGCCAGATTATATCTGCCAATGGTATCGGTAAGGTCAGACTAGCCTCCAACTCCACCCATTTTTTGGATGCTGGGGGGACATGCCATTGAACTATCTGCCCCAATTGGGCTGCCTGATGGAAGTTAAAAATATTTGGCATAGCCAAGCCTCCGAGCTCCTTTGGACGATATAGTATATCCCTTCTAATTCAGGGTTTTTTATTTTATCCATATAAATTTAATAAGCGTTTTTTGGAAGGAGCCGTGGTAGAATATTAATTTTAATTGCCCATATTCGGCCTATCCAGGAGATTTGATAAGTTGACCATTGTGTAATCTCTCTAATATTTTGAGAAGATGTGTATAATTGACTATAGTGAGCTTATCTCTTTCGGGAATTGAATGCCTAAGTATTTGAGTGTTTTGGGGTCCCATTTAAAATCAAAGTTGTAACAACTTTGTCAGATCATGAGGAAGGCCGATAGCAAATGCCTCAGTTTTTGACTGGTTAATTTTAAATCCCGAGTACATACCAAATTCAGACAATAGACCGAAAAGATTGGGCAGGGATGTCAAAGGCTTAGAGATTGTCAAAATCACATCAACAGCAAATAGAGCTATTTAGAATTCTTCTGTCCCTACCTTGATACCCGATATAGCCTTAGAATTACGTACTGCAGAGCTAAGTGGTTCTATTGAAAGAGCGAATAGCAAGGGAGAGAGGGCTGGAGAGTTGTCCGTTAACTGCTACAGCTGCAGTTGGGGAATCGTAGAGGGCTCTCACCCCATTCATAAATATTGAGCCAAATCCAAACTTCTCCAATGTTTTAAACATGAATTCCCAATCTAGCCTATCGAAAGCCTTTTCCGCGTCTAGGCTTAAGACCACCAGTTTTGATTTATTTGATTGGGCTATATGCATAATATTAGCAAGCCTTGATCAGGATGGATTACGGTGGGCATAATTAATTTTAATTAATTGGCCAGAACCTTGGCATATATTTTTATGTCAGAATTGTGCAAGGATATGGGGCGATAGCCACAGTTCAGGGGGTCCTTCCTATTACTACTATGGTGGCTTGGGACATCTCGTTTGAGAGGCTTGCTCCTTTCAGGAATGTATTGAACAATTTTGTCAAGTGGGGGACTAGTATTGTGCAATTTTTTTTGTAATATTTACCCGAGAACCCATCTGGTCCAGGACTTTTCCCCATTTGTCAGTGTTTTGATAACATCCGCTATCTCTAGGCCTGTGATTGGGGACTCGAGTTTCTCTTTATCTACATCCGTTATCCTTGGTAAGAGGACGTGTCTGATTTGTTTTCTGTTTTTTTAGTAGCGTTAGGGAGATTATATAGTTTCTCATAATATTGTTTAAATTCTATTCCTATTTGAGCTGGGTCGTATATTTTTTGTCCTATTCTATTTCTGATTGAGAATATTTGGGATATCTTCCTTTTCTGGTTTAATTAATTTGCTAAGAGGCGATCCGTCTCGTTTCCTTTTTGATAATACTTTTGTTGCGTCCAACGCATGGCTTTCTTTACCTTGTCTAATAATAGCGAATTAAGTCGTTCTTTGACTTAGGTCATATGTTTAAAGTGCGGGTCTGAAGGGTTTGTTTTATGTAGTCGCAGCTTTTTCTAGTTATTGGGTTAGTCTATTTATATCCTGTACCTTTTGTTTCTTTTTCCAATCCCCAATCGCTATTAGTTTGCCCCCGATAACAGACTTGAGGGCGTCCCAGATGGTCATTTGTGTCACTGAAATCAGTATCGTTAATTTCGAAGTAGGTCTTAATCGTTTCTCTAATTTCATCTACGGTACTACTTCTGGATTGCATAGTAGCGATTCCCTTGGTCTCCATGTTGTGGGTTTGTATGTGGGGCCCCAGTTTTTAAAATGTATTACTATTGAACTGTGGTCTGACCAGGCGGTGGGGCATATCTTTGCTGCAGCAAAACAGTTACAGAATGAAGATTCAACCATTATATAGTCTATTCTAGAGAATGATCCATGGATATTAGAGTAAAAAGAGTAATCTTTCACTCCTGGAGTAAGGACTCTCCAAGAGTCTAGGAGAGAAAAGAGTCTTTGAATACATTTCTGAGGTTGTTTGTTGATGTGTAAGTTATTGGGCCTGTTTTGTCCACTCTGGGGTCGAAAGGCATATTGAAGTCCCCTCCCATTACTAATTTACCCTTTTTAAATTTGTCCACTTCGCTCATTAAATTATTTGAAGAATTTGAATTGTTCTATGTTAGGGGCGTATATATTAACCAAGGTGACCTGCACCTTATCTAGAAGTCCAGAGACCATTATAAACTGACCATCTCTATCCACTTTAATCATGTCTGGTTGAAAATTAATTTTTTTGTGAAATAGTATCAATACTCCACATTTTTGTTGTTGTCGTGAAGCCTGTATTATTGAGGGAAAATCTTTACTAACTAGTATTTTTTGATCTTTAGATAGCAGATGAGTTTCTTGGAGCATAGCGACCTCAGCTCCCTATCTATTTATTTCCGTGATTACCAGTCTACGCTTTTGGGGTGTATTTAAACCCCTAACATTTTGGGATACGATTTTCAGCCCCATTTATCTTCTTGGGTTAGGAATGTTAGTGTGTTGTACCAGTTCTTAAAGTATGAGTCATTTTGTAGAGGGTGACTAGAATTTAGAGACGGAGAGGGAGGAGAATCCCCAGACTGACAGTTTGAGGAACTGGCCACCACATCTCTTGGCTTAAATGGGTCAGCATATCTTGACTTTAAGGCCCTGTGGGCTCTGTCCATGATCGTTTGGTTTTCGTCGAACTGTAGTAGCAGTTTTTGAAATAGACCGGTTAGATACGAGTCCAATTTAGTTGCATCTATTTCTTCTGGGATGTTCTTGATACGCAGATTATTGCGGCGAGATCTGTTTTCGCTGTCTTTCGCTGTCTTTCGCTTTTTCAAGCAGACCATCTACCTGTCTGCGTAGACAGTCATTCCTGGTCAGCCCCCGCCTGGAATTGATGCACTCTCTCTAGGCTGCGTTCTACAGCATCAGTTCTTTCCCCCAATCCAGTGAGTTCCGTTTTGAACTTTTCCAGGGATCTGTCCAATTCAGTCTGAAGTGTCTCTTTTAGTTCAGTTTTAAGGTCTTGCATCATGGAAAGCATGTCTTGCTTTGTCAGCTATGCGTGGTGTCTACCTTCTCCGTCCGCTTCTCGGTCCTTTAGGCTTCCTGGGGATCCGACCTCTTGCGTCGCGGTAGCCGCTGTCTGTTTCTTAAAGAAGCTGGAGGCCTCTTGAGCGGTCCCTCTGCGTGATTTGGCTGTCGTCATTCTGGTATAGGGTCACTCTGGTATATAATGGGTCAGCTGCCAGGTTTATTTAATTCTGCTTTAGGGTTAATTTTGCGCTTTAGTATTTAGTGTTCTCAAGCTCTGGGTTGCACAGTTGTCAGTGGTGCTACACTACATGGCGGCTTCTTATACCCCCCTTTTTTTTTGGAGGGGGGGGGGGGGGGTTGTGGGGGGTCTTCAAGTTCCGCTCCAGCTACTTGTGTATTTGTGTTAGCGTACCCACTGTATGCAGGCACTTGTTCTGTTTTTTGTCTATTTTTTATTGTTCATATAGATTTAATTGTCTTCTATCCCTTTAAGGTTTGACGGCGGCCATCTTCGCTGGGGCACAAAGCACAGGATCCTCACGTCTGCCCTGCTCCGTGGTTGGCCACGCCCCACAACAAACTGTTTTAAACATGGACAAGATCAGCAGTGGTATTTGGGACCAAGGCAACATTTTTAAAGTTTCCTATGAATGAGCTCCAGATCAGAACCAACACCAATACCATCCTAGCACCTGTTACTAGTTTGAAATACTTGGGCATATAGTTTGACACCCATATAACATTTGGGTTGCACATTGATACCCTGACATCCAAAACCTATGCCAAACAAGGAATACTTTAAAAAAAGGACCAAATCATCTCTAAGTCTGCTGGTCAGAAAGCACATCGCACAGCAGATGCTAATGCCAATTATAGACAGTATATGGCACCCCAAACCCACCTTAGCAAACTTGATACCATCTACTGTGATGGTAGGGGGAGCTGGCCTCACATAAATGGTGAAGCCCAGTTAGCTACCCCTAAAACCGTGTGTTTGGCGGTCTATGTGCAGATACAATTTGAAAACACTGTGACGCCTACCCAGCGGGAGGTATAGGGCTGGCCAGGGGAAGCCGTTGTCGAGATGGAGCTTGTAGGCACGATTCCCATTGGCCAGTTTGAATTCTCCACTTGCCCGGAGCTCTGCCACAGGGCGGTCCTGAGTACCTTAGCACAGGGGTGCGCAAACTTTTTTTTGCGGTGCCCCACCTTACCTTCTCCATTGGCCACCCCACTCATTACCTCGCGCAGCGTCACATTACCAGGGCAACCATGGCGTCATTTGACGCCGCGTTGCCATAATCACGCGTGCTGAAGCCAGCTGAATCCCGGTAAGTAGAGGTTGCAGAGGCCTCGCGGGGCCCCCCGGCATTGCATTTAAATGCCTGGGGTGAGAGCGCGGGACTGTCAAGGGAGACCAGGGATCAATATCGCCAAACAGATCGCCAAACAGAACACAAGAGTTTATAAAATTATTTTATTGTAAAAACATCCACAACTATACAAAACACATGCCCAACTGGGGAAACAGGCAGGGTATCCCCCAAACTAGTCGCAGGAACCAACTTGCAGAGATTTGCCGTTCTCTCTTTGCAGTGCCTACAGGACTGGTTTTCAGGCCGGAGACCAGCACTGGAGCAGACACTGCAGTTTCCCTGTCACAGCAACACTTCTGTGACTCTCTGCAGGCTCTGTCTGCTAGGGGTCTCCCTCTCCACCTTTTTATAAACTTAAAAAATAATATTGCAACAGTCAGGGCCAGGAGCTGCCTACATGTCCAGGCCCTGATTGGGTGGGTAGGACAGCAACATAACATTTGCAACAATTCTATATAAACATTAACCCCCGATTCCTGAGGTGCTGGAACCAAGCAATGACATACATATATACGTAACATAATACAATATCAATGTATTACTGACAGGTAGGGGTAATGGCAGACTTAACCTTTATTAACAGCAGCCATATTTCCCTCTACCGTCACAGGGACCTCTGCAACCGCCCGCAAAAAAAAAAATCTCGCGCCCCCTGTTTGCACACCGCTGCCTTAGCATGCCCCTTCCGACTGGTGCAGCCTTGGCTGCAGAAAAGCATCCCAGGGCACTGCGTTTTCTTTAAATCTATTAGCCAATGTTTAAAGCGACGTTTCAACCTACAGTGGTCTTTATCAAGTGAGAAAGTGGCATGAGGAGCAGGTTTCTCAGTATTGCAGCCTTGGCTGCACCATCTCAATCTGTGCTCTGGTTGGCCGGTGACTCCTTCTCCATAGTAAAGAGCCACCGAGGGCTATGTAAGGAGCGCTGCCGATTAGAGTACCAGAACATTTCTAGAGTTTGACGGTGATCCATCTGGCGGGATTTTCAAAGTTGCTATTACGTGAATAGCACTTTGAGGAACCAGGCCAAGAAGCAGACAGGGTAAGCCTATCTGGAGCAGGTCTCTGCACCTAGTCAAGGCTAGAGTCTTCCCCCCCCCAGGCGGTGAGTGCATTGTGTATTTTGTTATGTCTGCTGGCTTGCCAGAATAAACTCCATTTATTCAACTTTTGTCTCGTCTGGTGATAGTGCTCCCGGCGTTAAAAGTACAGGTCTCCAGTGACAGGAAATTAATATGCCATTTTGTCCTCCAATGCAACTATAACACACATCACTGCGAAATGCTCAAAGAACTAGATTGGTCATCACTTGAGTCTAGGCAGAAAAGTAAATCTCTCCTGTCTTGCCTTCAAATACTTTCTGGGCAAACTACCCGGCTATCTGAACAAGCTCCTCACCCCAACCACATGCAGCACTTATCTGAGATCTGACTTCAATAGACTGTTTGTGGTCCCAAGGTTCAGCAAAGTATCGGTCCGCTCCTCCTCTTACCGTGCACCCCAAAACTGGAACAATCTACCAAAGACTCACAGCCACCACTAGTGTAAGTTCTTTCAAAACTAAAGCTGTCTCACATTTTAATCTGGTCTGTAACTGTTACATACGCCCATAATATATTATCTCCAACTGTGCTGCAGTGTCTTGTATATAATGTACAACCCTGCTCACTTAATGTAACTATGTATTTGTCATCATAACTGTTCCCAGGGGTGAGGCGCACGCGTGGCTGCTAAGGGTATGGTGGCAATTTACTAAGTTCCGTCGTAACCAGCGCAATCAAATAGATCAAACAACCCAAAAATCGCCTAACATGTAAAACAGAAAACGGACACGAGAGGCCACAGGCACATGCCTGGAACATCAGGTGCAGGGAGACTGGCAGGATCGGCACCTCAATATGGCTCCGACTCAGAGCGGGAGAGCAGTGTCGGCATGGACAGAACTTGTCAAGAAAAGTGATCTAAAAAGGGACCTAAAAGACCTGTTCATGAATCTTAAAACTCTGTTCCAAACAGAGATGCAAGAGCTGAGGCGCGATATATCCAGTATTGGGACAAGAACAGATGAGTTGGAGGAAAAAAAAAAAAAAACGGACGTCACAATCAAGGCTTTAAAAAAAGACGGCGGAAACAACAACAACAACAACAACAACAACAACAACCCTGAAAACACAAATCTCAGAACTTGTCGGACAAGCAGGAAGATCTCGAAAATATAGAAAGCAGGAATAATGTGAGGATAAGGGGAGTCACAGAGTCTGTCACAGAGTGTGAGGACTATATTTCAAAATGGTTACAATCCATGCTGCCGGATAAAACGGAGACGGAGTTGGCAATGGACAGTTGCCATAGAGCTCTGAGAGCAAAGCCTCAGGGAAATGAATTGCCCAGGGACATAATCCTGCGGCTACATTACTATAAAACTAAAGAAGTCTTGATTCAGGTTACAAGAAACCTGAACCCTATAATGTTTGAAGGTACAAGACTGCTGCTCTTTCAAGATCTGTCCCCTGTAACTCTAGGCAGAGCCTCCAACCCATTACCAATGGGGTAAAATATATATGGTTATTCCCATTTGCCTTGTTGGTAATAAAGAACAGCAAATCCTTCTCCTGAGATCCCCAGAGGATAGTGACTTTTTCTTGAAGAAAGTAGGATTAAAAGAAATATCTGCTTACCAAGAAGCAGAAAATCCTGATCTGGAGCTGACATGGAGAAAAGCAGACAGCCCTCCACCAGGCAGCAGCGAAATGGCTGCCAGTTAAGAAGAAGTTGTTCATGTAAAAGACACAGTTGCAGTTAAGATCTGCCAATTAAGACTTAAAGCTATATAGCCCCTTTTCCTACTAGCCTACCCTCTCATTGAACAAAGTGGATCCTGGCCTGGGTTTTCTTTAGAGGACTGCGGTGCGGAGTGTAAAGAAAGAAAAGGGAGAAGGAAAAATGGCACCGGCAGGGACTCAGACAGAGGGAAAGATGCAATATCTGCGATCGGAGGGAGTCTGGAGAGTCACCTGGGAACGGCAGACAAAACAGACACACAAAAAGAATAACCCAGCTAGATAATGTATAAATAATACACTATATATATATATATATACATATACATATATATATACTGTATATGCAGCTGTATAGGTTTGTGGGTACATGTATGTTGATGTGTATGGTGGGTGGGAGGAGGTGATCATGGCTAATCACATACATGCTACACAAACAAATAAAAAATATACATAATACACAAAAATAGTGTTACAAATATACCCCTTATACATGGATATATACACACGGGCTATAATAAATATTGAGATGGAGGAGGCTACATAGTGTCAAATAAAGGGGGGGGAGGAGAAGGAAACTCACCTGGAGGGAGGCTGAGGGGAAACACATAGGGGGTAGCTAAGGAGAGATTGGGTGCAGGTGTGTCTTGTTCACACTGCAGTCACAAAGGCCGATACGGGTTCTAAGTTAGAGCTCATAGTTGTTAAAAACGGTTTAGGGCTCCGGGTTCCGAAAAGTTAGGGTTATCTCCCTCACATGAGCTGAATTGGAGGTAGAATAGTGAGACATCAATGAACAAGACATGCGGTCCACAAGTGCAGTCAAAATTACAGCTAGTGCTATAAGCGTCACTGATACAGAACAGGGTGAGGTGCTAGCACCACCTGATGGTGGTTTATAGGTACTACAGCATACATCCATGCCAAGTCAGGTGAGCCGTGAAGCACATAAGGCCCGAGACCCGGTGCGCCCGGCGGCGCGGGCGGCCACACGCGAGTTCCCCACCAGCAGGGGAATCTTCCCGAGCCGGTCCCGGTCCCCCCTGGCTGCACAGCTTACTACACGCTGTGACGCGTCAGCCGCTACGGGATACAAGAGAATTGTGATCCCTAGCGTTGACGCGTCACGTGGTGTGGCTGTGAGCCAATGGGGAGGGGAGGCTTCGGGAGGAGGAGAGGCTTCGGGGAGCGGGGAGGAGTGTGGAGTGAAAGCAGCGTGAGTGCCTGTCTGGGTGTATGTGTGTGCCTGAGTGCGTGAGTGCCTGCCTGTGTGTGTATATATGAGTGCCTGCGTGTGTGTGTGTTGCTTATCATCAGCAGCTCCAGCCCGAGCCCGTGGAGGGAGGGAGGGGGGGGGGAGGGAGAGTAGCGGGTCCCTCCGCTCAAGCCACGCCCCCCCTCCCTGTCAAGCCTCCCACTCCGGCTCCCTACAGACCGCGTCTGTGTATGTCAGCGCCCCGCCTGTCTGCAGTGCGGGCGCGCTGATGGAGGGAGCGGGACCTTAGCCTTAGGGCACTCAGAGGACCATATGCCAGGTGTTAGGGAGCTTGGCACGGTGATTGGTTGAATGGACCAAAATAGTAACAAATAAATAAATAAAGGAAAATTAAAAAATAGAGGGAAAGAAGATTTAAAAAAAAAATGGTACCTGGGAGTTGTGACTCAGGTAACTGGATCCCCGGCTGTGGGGGTCCAGTAGAGATGATTAGTCCTAGGGCATAAGAGCCGAGGCCGTTCAGGGCCACAGGTGGCTCTTATTTCAATATCTGTTCTTTGTTGTTGATTTTAATTATTTTTTTGTATGTTTTTCAGTATGTTCCCCCTCCCATCCCCAAGTCCAGTCCTCCCTCTCGATCAGAGTCTCGCACAAATGCAGAATAATATGGAAGATAAGACGGGCCCGGAAGAGGCGGTGGAGCCCTCCGCGTGGTCTAGGTAGAGGTGAGAGGGATCTTAATTATTCTTGGATGGCTCTAAACAGTGTCACATAATGTGAAGGGTCTAAATTGCCCAAGCAAGAGAAAGGTAGCCATGGCAGAATATCACAGAATGAGACTTGATGTTTTATAACAAGAGACTCACTTCAGTGACACAAATTTTCCTAAATACATAGATAAACATTTCAGGAATAATTTCTACTCATCAGCCAAGGTCAAAAGAAGAGGTGTGGCAGTGCTCTTCCATAATAGGTGTTCTTTCATCACAGACCAGATTAAGAAAAACAGAGATGGTAGATCTATAATCCCAACGGGTTCAATTCAAGGTCAGCTACTGACAATAGCAAATATCTACGCCCCATGTGAGCAGGACCCGACATTCTTCTCAAATTTCTTTAAAAGTTCTGGACATACCTAGCCCAACACTGACCCTCCCCCAGGATGAGTGTGATTGGTGACACCCAAACTATCTTCTTCCATCAATTCCCCCCTCCCTCCCATTCCCCCCCCTCCCTCCCCGCCCATCTTTCCTGTGTCGTTCCACCTATCCCCCTTTCTCTGTCTTCTCCTCAACCTACCTTCAAAAGGAAAATGGTTTATTGGATTAACCTGTAACACCTGCAGGCATGTGCGCATGACTTCATTGCCAATTCTACAATGTTATTTCTTTCTGTAACTTTGCTGCAATTCTCCAATAAAGGAAAAAGATTGTCAAAAAAAAAAAAAACAACAAGTTCTGGACATAGTAGCCAAGGGACAATTGGTCCTAGGTGGAGGCTTTAGTAGGAGCCTACATCCTGAATTTGGCAGATCCTCTCAAGCGAGACATTTCCGAAAGGAGAAGTCATCTGCGCTGTCTAAGGAAGTGAAAGAAAGACACCTGATAGATATTTGGAGAGAGCTACAACCGGGAGAAAGGGGTTTCCCTTTTTTCTCTCACCACCATGACAGCTATAGCTGTCTAGACTACTACTTTGCATCAAATAGAATGGTTCTGCAAGTAGCATATGCAAAAACCCATGATATTTCATGGTCAGACCATGCACCAATCGAACTCCGGTGCGTTCTGTTTAATCTAGACAGACCTGGAGCGAATTGAAAGCTGAATGAGGCAATTCTAAAAATCCCAGAAATTAAACAACTGATCAGGGAGGAGCTAGTACATTTTTAGGATAAACAAACAGTGTCAATTCAAAGGTCACCCTGTGGAAGGCACACAAGGAAACCTTAAGAGGCACACTTATTAGCATTGCGGCAGGGCGTAAAAAAAAGGAGAGAAGCTCAAATTCTAAAACTTCAACAGAAATTAATCGGAACTATCGGACCTACATAGGAGGACTAGAAGGGCAGAAATATTAAAAGAATGGAAAGATACCAGAATAGAATTGAACTTGTTACTTACCTCCCATGCTGAAAAAGCGTTGAGTTGGTCAAAGAGGAAATTTTATGAGAAAGCGAACAAGCCAGATACTCTACTAGTGAATAAATTGAGGAACAATCCAATTATGGTATTCACGCTATTAAATTGAAAATCGGGCACGCTGACCCTCTAACCCAAAATTAATTGTAGAGGCATTTACAACGGTGAGAATGTCAGCCACAATGCTAACACAAGCCGGATTCTAGAGGAGTTTCTGGCAGCCTCAAACGCGCCTAAAATGAGTGGGGAGGGAGAAGCGCTACAAAAGGGACTTTTTGTTGGAGGAATTGACAGGTGATTAAACACTTAAAGCCCTCCAAAGCCCTGGGCCCTGATGGTTTCTCAAATTTATACTACAAAAAAAGTGTTAAACAATTACCCCCCATATGCTCCGTATGTTCAATGCAGTGCTAGCAGGAGCTTAATTCCCGGGTCAGATGCGCCAAGCGTCAATCTCACTACTCTATAAACAGGGTAAAGACCCAACAAATTGTAAGAGTTATCGGCCGATTCCATTAATAAATTCGAACATCCAAATATTTTCTAAAATGCTGGCCAACAGATTGAGTCACATCCTACCTAGGCTGATTCACCCAGATCAAGTTGGATTCATTCATGACAGGCAAGCGTCCGACAACACCAAACGCATTATTGATCTAATTGAATTAGCAAGCTCAAAACAGATATGGGTGATGGCGCCAAGCCTGGACGCCGAAAAAGCATTCGATAGGATAGACTGGCCATATCTGAGGGCCACGCTTGGAGCTGTTGGTTTCGGGGGTAGAATATTGAAGGCAATTATGGCACTGTATGGGAGCCTGGCAGCAAAAGTTATCCATCAGAGCTTCCCATCGGAAATATTCCCAATGAAAAGTGGCACGAGACAAGGATGCCCTTTGTCGGCACAGATTCGGTCAAATCCAGACATCCAATTAAAAGACCAAACACATAAAAGGTGGCATTAGATGCTGATATATTCCTCAAAATTTCTAGACCGCCAACCTCCTCGCCCAATTTATTCAACCTGATGGACAAATTTAACAGGATCTCAGGTTTCAAAATTAACCAAACAAAATCGGAAGCGCTAAACATAAACCTACCAAATGAAGTGGTGAAATTAATAACCATCAATTTTAATGTCAAGTGGCAACCCGAGTCCATTAAATACCATGGGGTACAGATCACTATGGATTTTAAATCCCTCTATAGGGCAAATTTCCCAAAAATTATTCAGACACACAGAGAATATTAGACGCTGGTCTACATACAGAATCTCATGGATGGGTAAAATATACTGTATCAAAATGAATCTCCTTCCTCGTATTTTATATCTTTCAGCCTCTCTTCAGTTGTTAATAACCAAAATTTATATGGGGATATAAAAGGCCAAGAATTAAGGGAACCATATTAAAGAGACCAACATTAAGGTGGGGGCTAGCAGTACCTTGCTTGTTATCCTATTACAAGGCTGCCCAATTATGTCAAATTACACAGTTGCATTTGGATACCAACCGTAAAAGATGGCTGTCATTGGAGAACGTATTATGTGCCCCATTAGAATTGCACAACCTGATTTGGACCCCAAAAAGGATGTATAAATCCTCTTAAGAGCTGCTGTCCACAATGACAAACTCACTTGCAATCTGGGAGGCTGCTAAATTTAGGTACGCTCTGACGACGAAAAATACTTCAATGACCCAATATTTGGTAACGTGAATTTCACTCCAGGTCTGAACTGTAGGGACTTTCAAAATTGGAAACAGAAAGGTCTTTTGCGACTCAGATCTGGAGAGTAGAAACAGCATCAAAACATTTGAACACATTGCGTCTGAAAAGGACATCCCACACACGGAATTCTTTAGATACCTCCAGGTTAGAGCATTTTATAACACATTGTCGCCCCGTCCCCAATTAACAAAGTTTGAAAAACTCTGTAGATTAAAAACAGAAACAAAAAGGACTTCTTTCTCTGCTATACGGAGAGGTAGTCTGTTCGGGGGCAGCACATTCAGGGAAATTAAAGTAAGTAGCACAATGGGAATAGGATCTAGGGGAAACCTTAGAGGAGATATTCATGGCCATGGCTAAAAGTTCTATATGCACGACGTTAAGGGAGAACGTGTACAAAGTATTAATGGAGGTGGTACCTTACTAAGATGAAATTATCTAAATTTATATCAGGTCACTCCCCATTGTGTCCAAAGCAATGTGGAGGGGAAGCGGATCTCTTGCATATGCTGTGGTCTTGCCCTCGGGTGCTGTCCCTATGGGAGCAAATCAGAGATTGGCTACAGAGGATCTTGGACCTCACTATCCCACTGGACCCCTGGCTGTTCCTTTTGGGCAGACCAGTTGAGGGGCTCACCAGAACAAAACAAATTAGTAGCGCATTTCGCAACAGCAACGAGGTGCGAGATCGCAGCATTGTGGAAACAGACTGAAATCCCAGCTATTACCTCAATCAGAAACAGGATTTGGTTCGCATGCCAGATGGAAAAATGAACGAGTTTGGTTAATGATACTGGCGCTAAATTTCTAAAAGTCTGGATCAAGTGGCTAGCACAAACGGACATCTCAGGAGTGAATGGTACTTCCATTTTGCTATGATAGTATTAGAAGCACGTTCTCCACTGACACAAGGGGAACAGAAGGGTGAAACAAGATTAAGATTGTGGCCGAGTCCATGGTGACTGGAGCCGTGCAGAGGCGCGCTGAGGGAAAGCGGGTGGTTTCCCTGGCCTTAGTTCCCGCGCCGTCCGGGGTCGTGCCAGTGACGTCATGGAGCTGGTTCGCCCTCATTGGACGAACCGCTCACGTGACCGGCCCTGCACTTAAACTAATAAATATTTTAACAGCTACGCCTCAACACGCCCCTGCTAAAGCCGCTCTCTTTGCGGCTGCAGGGGCTCACTGACAAGAGTCAGCGCTGACCCTGGACTCAGCCTTAGCGTGAGAAACAGAAATATGGACCACACGGAGGGATCGGACCAGAGTCCCGGAATCTGAAAATCATCCAATTTAGGAACAAGGAAAGGACCGAGAGGAGGACAGACGGATTCTCCTTCCCCCCTCCCCTTTCTTTTTTGTTTCTTGATTTGTACTTTGCTCAATGCAAGTGGTATGAGTTATCGATGTTACCTCTGTGGAAGACACTTATACACTTATATAAAAATCTGAGTTAAAAAAATAATTACTGTGCCCAGGACATAATGAAAACGAGAGGTAACTCAATGTATTACTTCCTGGTAACACTTTATAAATAAAACAAATAAATCAAAGGCTACGTGACTAAGAAAAACGCTGAGCACTGAGTAACCACTTCAATAATGTGTGGGTGTGCGAGTGTGTGAGTGTAGCGGGGTTGGTAATGCAAGTCCTCAAGGGCCACCAATAGGTCAGGTTAAAGATATCCCCACTTCAGCACAGTTGGCTCAATCAGCCACCTGTGCTGGAGCAGGGATATCCTGACCTGTTTGTGGCCCTTGAGGACTGGAGTTGCCCACCGCTCGTATAAAGGTTGCAATTGCGATCTCGTCCAAAATAAGATGTCAGTGGGCAACTGTAAAGTGATACAGTATTAAGTATCGCTCAATAAGGAAGGGCGCATAAAAGAATTCATATTCTCCAGTCATAAAAGCCAATGAAAACAGAAGGCATAACTCAGAAGTGTTTTTTTTTTTTTTTAACAAAAATTTATATTTATAAAAGGGTGAACATACCTGGCATTTATAACCAAATTAAGGTCGATGTGGAAATGTTATCCAACATGAAATGACATTCATGTGAAATGGGGATCTCTATCCAGTTGAAATTAACTTTGTATTTACAAGAGTTAATGCAGCCATCCCGCTTTATATTTTGTAGGGTTATAGGATTGAAGCAAGGGGTCTCCGGAGCTGAACGGTGGTTAATTTCAGCTCAGGGGACCCAGTGTTTGGTTACGAGGCGCCGGCGGGTTTTTGGGGAGCATTTGCTCCTTTATGTGTTCAGGGCTGGGACTAGACGTCCTTCATTACGTTCATAAAATTGCATCCAGCCAAAGCGATGTGGCAGAAAACGGGAGGTTTCACTGGAAGTTTATAAAAAAGGATATTTTAAAATGAAGAATGTTGATTAAACCTAAATTAACACCAAATGAATATGTCACAGCAACTCCCTTTACATTGATATATGTAGTAGGGATGAACCAGGCTGGATGTGAACACACCGTAATCGCTACAGTGCTTTGCCTTTAATTAGCTGTGAACCTTCTCACATTAGGAACAAGCAGCACCATTTCTGAGTCTACGTTTTAATAAAACACACAAAAAAAAAAAAAAAAAAAAGAAGAAGAAGTGCAACTCACCACTGTCCACAAGCCCGTGTGTTAGGGGTAAGCTCCTTCCTCTTCGGTCCTCTTGGGAAGACCCAGCTAGCGCAAATGAATACTGCGTTTCTTGCCCTTTTTTGATGGATGTTGCCATTTTAGTCACATGCTCAATGTTTTCGATGGAGGAACCACCATCTTTTGCATTAAACCCCGAACTGTATTTAATTGTGGAACGCATCGCCACTAGTTCATCGCCATCTTCTTCACCCCCATCTGTATATGGCCCAGGATCTTCCCTTATTTCCTCCTGCTGTCTGCCAGACTTCTCCTTGGGTGCAGACTGGGCATACAACTCTGTATTCATCTGCGCTGTCTCATTTGGTGAGGTGTCAAACTGAGGTCCAGACCCGTCTTCTATAAAGCAGTCCTGGGAGCCTGTTTGAAACAAAAGACATGTCAATGTTCATGACAAAGGATGAAGAGTCTAAGGCTAAGGCCCCGCTCCCAGAGTCAGCGCGCCCGCACTGCAGACAGGCGGTGCGCTGACATTCACAGACCGCGATATGTGGGAGCCGGAGCGGGAGGTGGGCGGGAGTGGGAGGTTTGACAGGGAGGGGGGGCGTGGCTTGAGCGGAGGGACCCGCTACTCTTCCCCCCCCCTCCCTCCACGGACTCGGGCTGGAGCTGCTGATGGTAAGCAACACACACACACACACACACACACACAGGCACTCATAAACACACACACACACAGGCACACACACACAGACAGAGGCAGGCACTCACGCACTCATACACACACACACACACACACACACACACACACACACACAGGCAGGCACTCACGCACTCATATACACACACACACACACACAGACAGAGGCAGGCACTCACGCACTCAGGCACACACATAAACACACAGACAAGCATGCATTCACTCCACACTCCTCCCCACTCCCCGAAGCCTCCCCTCCTCCCGAAGCCTCCCCTCCCCATTGGCTCACAGCCACACCACGTGACGCGTCAACGCTAGGGATCACCATTTTCTTGTGTCCCATAGCGGCTGACGCGCCACAGCGTGTAGTGCGCTGTGCCGCCAGGGGGGACCGGGACCGGCTCCGCAGGATTCCCCTGCTGGTGGGAAACTCGCGTGTGGCCGCCCGCGCCAACGAGCGCAGCGGGACCGAGGCCTTAGAAAGACCTCATGCCAATAGTATTCAAATGGGCAGCATCACTTAATTGATTCGTACAGTTACACATTAATGTTTATTAGCGTAAATAAGTGATAGGCATCTTCATTTAAAAAAACAAAAATGGATAAACAATTATTTAAAAATACTGATAAACTACCATTTCTATTGTAAACAATTGATATATCAGCTGATACTGAAGAACTGAAGATACTTTGCACGTTTGCAACCGAATACAGCCATTTCTCCTTTATTTTATTGTAAAATGCTTTAGATCTCCTCCACCCACCCCCCCCCCCCAAATACAATCGTCAAATCTACAGGTTTTTCTAGGTTTGTGTAATCATGGCATCAAATTGATTTTATTTATTTATTTTTTTTAACTCGCTTCTTTAGTCAATATTTGTATTACACATCCCCTGGTGCTGGTCCGATTTCATTCTTGTATGAAAAATTGTTCAAGAACTAACCACTGGAAATAATTTCATTGAAATCTGCCAGTGTATAATAACCCTTCAGAAGAGCACTCCTCTTTAATCCAGGGCTACTTTTTAAGTCCATTACCTATTGTAAGAATTCTTGGTTTTCATATTCCTACAGTTGGTCATTTTTATTGGGTAGACAAATACCGGACGTTCACGCACATCCTAGCAAATACATATCTAACTTCCTCGAAAAAGCTTGTTGTGCTATAGCAAGGGACTGCCAACAGGACAGGTCAGGTGGCGATTCCTAAATTCACCCCAGAATCGGAAGTGTCCTGGCCACGGAGAAACACAGCAGATCTTCACCCTACGCCAATTAAATGTGGTAAGGTTTGGTCTCCGTGGCTGGATTAGTTGGGTCTCTTGTGTCTGTACTCCTAAAACAGGAGTGGTCAATGTCAGTCCTCAAGGGCCACTAACAGGTCAGGTTTAAGGATCTCAGTTTCAGCACAGGTGGTACAGTCATAGACTGAAGTAGGGATATTCCCAATACCTGTCTGTTGGTGGCCCTTGAGGCCTGGGAGTTGGCCACTCCTGCTCTGTGGTTATTGCCAAAAATATGGACTCACTACTGCTCAATCAGTCCCATTACCCAGGAATCCTGTCTAGATTTACGGGCCAATACTTGGAAAAGCCCTATAGCCAATATACTCAGTTTATGCTCACAGGAAACTTTTGCAAATCTCTCTGCCGATGGCTATAAAAGAGATGGGAATGTTTTTGGCCGACACCAAATGATAGTAGAAAATATCCTATGGTATGTATTGTCTTTAGAGCCCGTACACATCTCAATATCCAATAACTGGAACAGCTGAAACAAAGCAAAAACAAAAACCTTTTAACTGTTGGTAGTTCTTCTCCACGCCTTCTTCAAAATCTTGTAAGCAGATTAAGCGCCGTTTCTGTGGTCTGCGGACTAACCCACGCTTCTCTATAGACTCTGGCACATCAGGTGTGTCTAAATTGATTTGTAGAGACCTAAATATACAAATAAAAACACTGGCATTTATTGCAGTCTCCCTTATGGACGTTAATGCAAGGGGGCTGGCAGTAAGTAATTTCCCACAAAGAGGTAGGGCAGGGGACGCAGTGTACCCCGTTCCGTCCCACAATTGGAAGTAATAACTTTGTCATTAAGTGCTTTAATGTACAGTGCAGAATACACACTTTATATAAAGTAATATTTTAGCAAAGGTGCTCAAGCCAATTTGTTCTGACCTAGGTCCATTGTAGGTAATGAGTAGGATCAGGCAGTTTAAACACAAAAAGAATTAGGGAGTCTGTGCTCCCCAATTCGTTTTGTGTATGTTAAGGATCCCGGATAGATCCAGGTTGGGTTGAGCCCCAGTAGTAAACTCCAATCATAAGGGGAAGTGTTAACCCCTCTCTAAGGTAGTATACTTTTGTTACTTTCTACTTGAAGTTTGACACACCATTAAGAGAGCGCCCAGGCACTTTTTTCATCTGTATAAAACTGGTCCCCTTTAAATGCACACAGAGTCCTTCTATTTTTTTTTACTTTATTGGAGGGGGGTTAACAGAAACATAAAACAACTTGCAGGTAGCATTTGAGAGAGGAAGGTAGAAAATGATTGCCTTGTTCTTGGATAACAGTGAAAGGGATGTTACTCACAAGTCTGCCGATTCCAAAAAGGAAGCATACTTGTCTGGACAAGCAGGAAATAAAGTCAGGTTTGTGCCAACTAGCAGGGGGAGGAGGGGGCAGCCCAACTAACAATTAAGCAAAGGGGAATTGCCAAGGCAACAGGCGGAGAAGCCAAAGGAAATAGTTACATTAGTAACATACACTGAGGAGTGATAGCTGCCTCAGAACTGGGAAAATATACAGAAGTTGCAGGACACAATTTGTTGGGCGCTACATAGAGAACACAGGGCTTCCTTAGCGCAAGGGACTCCGCGGTATGTGAAAAAAAAAAGCATACAAAGCATACTATAGTGCAGACATGCTAAAAACAAAGATTCCAAATATGTCAGACTTCCAAATGCCTACTCACATGGGGTAGGTCTAATCAAGCACGTCTCAGATAGATCTGATCAAAAGCTGGAGGTGGTGGTAGAATTAGGCTTGACTTCCCAATGGTATGAAAGAGCAGAGAGATGTGCATGGGGCAGATCAATTTTATAGTTAAAAATATGATGAGCAGTGAGCTCCAAACAACTCACATGCTCCCAGGAGAGAGTAAGGCAGTTTGACCACTATGGGTCCTGTAGTGGCGGCGCTCAGATCAAGACTGAGCCTCTGATTGAGCCACCTGTGCTGAAGCAGGGATATCCTGAAAACCTGACCTGTTTGGGGGGGGGGGGGGGGGGGGGGGACTTGAGGACTGAAGTTCAGCACCCTGCCCTAAAACATGGCCTGTTGGTAGCACTCCAAGTAATGAAAGTTTAAACCGTGACACCCGGAGGCGCTGAATTTGATGCACCGTCTTGCAATGTCTTGTTACGCTTCCAGAAAGCACGTTGTTATACCCTGTAACAGTGGATAGGGTCTCATGCAACAGCACACACTACAATGTTTTAATCACCTGGTTAGGACAGACAGACTTGCCGACGTGGACATATTTCCACTTTGCTCGGTCAACTTGCTCATGCTGCTCTCTGTAACAAAACACATGAATACTTTAACACATCACACAAGCATTCTAGTTTATGAAGTATTTTTGTGGAAGTTAACAAGTAAAAGGGGTACAGAAATAAAGTTAAAGTCTTCAACCAGGTTGCAAATCATTAACTATGCAGCCCCCTCCTCCCCCCAATATAACATTTCAGAAATAGCAATGTGACACCCTTTAAAGCAGATTACCAACCTAAAAAAGTTTTTTTCCCTAGCAGGATTTTTATTTTATTTAAAAGGCCCAAAGCCTGCAGTAGTGTCCACATAGCAACTCCTGCTGTTCATTCTCACTTTCGCCAGGCAGCACACAGCGGTTTTCCATGCAGACTATAAAGGTCTTAATCTTTTCAGATAAGGGATGCTGGGGACACACAGACACCTCTAACAGATATGGTATTAAGATACTGAAATGAGTGGGGAGGAGTACAAAAAAGGAGTAGGGAACATCAAAAGGAAAGATGAACAAGGAAGGGAGAATGTGATTAGGTCGCCTGAAGCATTACATTTCATTAATAAAATAACAACTGTAGTCTGGAAAACTTCAAGGTACAACCAACATCAAAATACATAAACAGCATCAACCGAGACATCCCGTCCCTGATCGCATGTAAGAGGATATTCCTCACATCGATTATCTCTCTGAATTTCCACTGATCAAATCCTCTAGTCCCACAAACCAGGGGAGAGAGGGGGGGGGGGAAGAGATAGTGAGGTATACATAAAAACAAAAAAATAACTGACTCTGAACCGCGCTCAGTTTGCCTGCAAAGCCCCTCCCGTGCGCGAAATAGAAAGGACACCCGTCGCTCATGCTTGGATAGCTGGTGACGTCAACACTCTCCAAGCATGAGCACCGACGGCGCCAACGTGGCTACAGCCTTAGAAGTCTACCAGAACCGCGGGAGTCGAGTTGCGCCCAAGTCCTGCTCTGACACGAAAAGGATCTCACCTTGAGTCTGGGGCAACCTTTCCTCTACTCCTCTCTGAAACTGGGTAATGCTAAACCGCTTCTTCTTCCGCGTGGTACCAAACACCGGCGCGCGGGCATCGTCTTCTTGAAACTCCGGCAGACTTATCTCCATGTTACCCGCACTACAAAGTCAAGACAGACAAAAGTAAGGCCAAGTCCACTCCTCAAGGGCCACCAACAGAGGATTGTGCTGTATGAGACCATTCTAACTCTTGATTTCCATTTTTGCATGGGTTATAACCACTCACCAATACTATCAGCATCCAGTTTGCACCATATACTCTGTTTTGCTACATGTTCTGCTGCTTTAATTCGGCAGAAAAATCTTACAAATGAGGACAAAGTTATTCCAAGTTACATTAAGTACAAAGTGTGAAGCAGCTCACCTACTCCGGGTAGCGTCTGAACGACGTCCTTCCTCTCTCTCCTCAGAAATCACTTCCGCTGACCTCTGAGAAACTATTGTTGAGACCTCGGGTTCTGGAAAAATAAACAGTATATTAGAGCAGGGGTGCGACCCGCCCCCCCCACCCGCCGCAACAGGTTAGGTTTTCACAATATCCCAGGTGCAGCACAGTGGCTCAGTTTTCGACTGAGCCTCTGATTGAGCCACCTGTGCTGAAGCAGGGATATCCTGAAAACCTGAGCTGTTGGGGAGGTGGCTTGAAGATTGGAGTTGATCACCCCTGTATTAGAGGTAAAAAAAATGTTGTTCTGACTAGTAGATATGTAAAAAATGTATTAGTTATCTTCAGCGTTTAAGGTAAAATAGTAAACTTTAAATCCAGATATCCTGGGGCATATATTTAGATAGTTCAAGATGCTGATATCTTATGGATGCTGCATAGTTATGTTTGTAGTATAACAGGTCTGCTTCCGACGACATGCTGGAGGGACACGGACAGAGCCAGCAGCCGAGGACGTACTGTATCAACTGCAAATACAGGTCTTTCACTGGATCCTGGACTTCAAACCTACAAAGCACTTTTTTATATTCCAATAAAGATCTTACCATTTTGAATGATTCTTTTTAAGAGTGTCCTTGGTGTGATCTCGTCTAAATCTTCCACATTGAGAAACTTTCCCTGGCGTGTCTTCTGTTTGACTGCTGAATCGATTCGGGAAACACTTTTCCGTGTTGGACCTACTGAAGTCTAGGAGGCGAGAGACATGGCTTTACCAACGCGTTCTCCAAGATAGTATAGAAACACCAAGATAAAAATGTATTTCTCTAAAACACTGTGGGTTTGGGGAATGTATTTTGCTTGGCTGGTACATACTGTATTCTGGCCCTGCGTATATTTACATGTAGCGCACTCGGCTCCTAGTTTGTTTCTTATCTTGGCTCACTCAGGGTTGGTTATCTTGTCAGGGTGTTGGATTCATGCGGTTGTGCGACGATAGAACATAGATGGGCACCAGGAACTTTATGAATTCAATAACAGCTTTATTATTACACCCATATACACTGTGATATCTTGGTATGGTCATAACTGCATCCCCCCTTGTGCTGTCTGAGCCTTTCTTCTCTAGCTGCCCCTATCCCGACCAGCGAGGAAGGTGCTGAGGCTTTATACATACTTATAGGGTATAGGGTCCCATGGGGCTGGTCCAACTAGGTCTCTGGGCTACGGCCTGTTGAGTTCCCTTTGGGCACAGGCTGCTTATCGGGGAAATTTTATAGTAGCCATTCCTGGGAACGCCAACAGGGTACTGTCCCTAACTACAAGACAATAAAAGGGCTATCATTACCCCATACTATACGTATGAACATATATACACTACTCAGTGAGATCCCACTACTTCAACTCCTCTGGGATCAGAATTCCAGAAGCTTCCCCCTCACTCTATATATCCAACCGTGACATCAATGTCTCCAGGCAGAAGTGGGCAGGGCTTTACTTCTGCTGAGTCACCCCAGCACCATGTGATAGGGAAGGGGCGTTACTCAGTGTGGGCCTACTCAGTTAACCCCTTAAAGCTCTAGTAATACCAAAGAGGGATTACATACAATGTGTATCCTCCCAGGACAACGTATATGTGAAAGAATTCTTTATTTCACTCACCGCTCTGTCGATAGAATGTCGGACTTTTTGCTTCATCTTACTGCGCAGCTTCATTGATGGGGATAAAATGCTGATATCACTGTTCAGATTTTTCGGCGTACTTCTCAAGTTGCGGGTACTGGGCTGCTCAAGTTCGGAAGCTCTAGAAAGTCAAAGCAGCGCAATTAACACAATATACTGTGAGAACAGGACTGAACATCCCACATACAAACTCTAGAAGCCTTCTGAAACGGCAATAACACAACTTGACTCAATGTGTGGTTTATCAATCTTTATAGCATGTAGAACAGGGTTGGGCAACTCCAGTCCTCAAGGGCAACCAACAAGTCAGGTTTTCAGAATATCCCTGTTTCAGCATAGGTGACCCAATCAGTGGCTCAATCAAAGACTGAGCCACCTTTGCTGAAGCAGAGACTGATTGAGCTACCTGTGCTGAAGTAGGGATATCCTGAAAACCTGACCTGTTGGTTGCCCTTGAGGACTGGAGTTGCCCACCCCTAATGTAGAATGTAATAAGCTTCCTTAAACAAATGAAACCATGCTTAAAAGGTACAATTGGGTCCATTTTATTCCTTTGGAAATTAAACAAATTCAATTTCTTTGGGGCTCGGAATGGGTATCGAGTGTATTTTAACCAAGCGTTTCCGCTACCCTTATGCTTCCCTATCCTTACAAGGGAGCCAATAAAGAGGAGGGGAAAGGAGGGACTATTTGTTTATGCAAACGCATTCAAATATATATCACATAAAAAAACATATTTGAAATTAAAATATATAATCACATAAAAGGCAGTAGCCACTGGAAATTAATCTCCTCCAAAAGGCTCAGGATTCAACGTTCCCAAACTAGCAAAAAAATGACAGTGAAGCGTCCGTTATTGGTGTGGGATTTTGATTAACCCTGGCTAAGCACGTCACTGCCATTGGTACACGCTGATCCTAGGAGCGATAGCCCTTGGGAAAAAAAACCTTACCTAAGCTTGGGTTGGTGTCTTACAGCTGAACGAGAAGGCTCAGACGACAGAATCTTCCTGAGCAGCACTCGTGGAGTGAAATCTTCCTCAGAAGGATCTGCCATTTTTTCTCCACTTCAGAAAACACTGAAAAAACAAAATGTATCCATGTCTATCTATAACAGTAAAAAATGAATTGTAAACCGCAGAGCTATGTGTTGCTGTCAGATCATGTAGGCTTGGGGACATCTTGTTCTGCCCCCTGAACTTAGTGTTCTAAACATTTTTATTTCATTCAGCACAGGGGCAGCCAACTCCAGTCCTCAAGGGCCACCAACAGGTCAGGTTTTAAGGATAATCCAGCTTCAGCAAAGGTGGCTCAATCAACAATTGTACCACCTGTGCTGAAGTAAGGATATCCTTAAGACCTGACCTGTTGGTGGCCCTTGAGGACTGGAGTTGGCCACCCCTGATTTAGGGCATCGCCGTTGGGCTTGGATGCCAACCACCACCATTACTCTTTGGCTGGGCAAACTCCAGGCCCACTGGCTACTTCAAACGTGTTTGTGTAGGGGGCAAGAGAAGTTCACTTCCCAACAGGAGCAAGTGCCTCAGAATGGACGGTCCTTGCAATCATTTCTTGCCACCACCAAGGATAAACGTTGAGGTTTCCTGGAGCACTTACCCCCAGACCCTGTTTGAGTGGTCACCCACCTGGATTAGGTGGTCCCCTGACACTGTGCTCAGTGCCACCTCTCTGCAGTAAAGATGTACATATATGTGCCACCTCTCTGCAGTGTAGATGTACATATATGTGCCACCTCTCTGCAGTGTAGATGTACATATATGTGCCACCTCTCTGCAGTGTAGATGTACATATATGTGCCACCTCTCTGCAGTGTAGATGTACATATATGTGCCACCTCTCTGCAGTGTAGATGTACATATATGTGCCACCTCTCTGCAGTGTAGATGTACATATATGTGCCACCTCTCTGCAGTGTAGATGTACATATATGTGCCACCTCTCTGCAGTATAGATGTACATATATGTGCCACCTCTCTGCAGTATAGATGTACATATATGTGCCACCTCTCTGCAGTATAGATGTACATATATGTGCCACCTCTCTGCAGTATAGATGTACATATATGTGCCACCTCTCTGCAGTATAGATGTACATATATGTGCCACCTCTCTGCAGTATAGATGTACATATATGTGCCACCTCTCTGCAGTATAGATGTACATATATGTGCCACCTCTCTGCAGTATAGATGTACATATATGTGCCACCTCTCTGCAGTATAGATGTACATATATGTGCCACCTCTCTGCAGTATATATGTACATATATGTGCCACCTCTCTGCAGTATAGATGTACATATATGTGCCACCTCTCTGCAGTATAGATGTACATATATGTGCCACAACAATCACATTTAGTTAGCATACTGGAAAACGCCAATTCCTTCAGTCCACCTCCTCAGGTAGGACAGGATGAAACCTTGCACAGACCCTATATAGGGCACCTCCCCCTTTACCTGTGCAGTGTTGTTCATAGTAATACATGGTTAGTCAATATACATACATATACTTAACCATTGCCCGAGGGGGGCGGGAAGCCTTGTGCCGCCTGAGGGCCAGGAAAACTGTGTTGCCTGTGCTCCCTCCTTCCTGTCAGCCTCTCACCTTCCCGTCCCCCAACGGGCCTCTCACCTTCCCTTACCGACACCCCCAATGCCCCTATCATCTCCCCCTCCTCTCACCTTCTCTCCGCGAAACAAAAACCCGCCTTCTCCCTTCAAAACCACATCACGCAGAACCTCGCGAGAACACAGAGGCTGCGTCACAGCACCCTCCCCCACAGGAAGCTCAGCACAGGTGCATGCCGGTATTTGCAGTCTCTTGCTCCCCGCCCGCAGAACCTACCGGAAGTGGGCTGCATTGCGGGAGATGTAGTTTCCCGCTGACCCACTCCTCCTCTTCCACAGCTGTCAGGTCTCCGGTACCCGCCTCCGTACGGGCAGAGAGAGGCAGCCATGCCCGGCTTCACCTGCTGCGTCCCGGGCTGCTACAGCAACTCGCACCGGGACAAAGGCCTGCACTTCTACACCTTCCCGAAGGACGAAGAGCTGCGGCGGCTGTGGCTGAAGAACGTGTCCCGGGCCGGGGTCACCGGCTGCTTCAGCACATTCCTACCCACCAGCGGCCACCGGGTGTGCAGCCTCCACTTCCACGGCGGCAGGAAGTCCTACAGCATCAAGGTGCCCACCATCTTCCCCCTCCGGGGGGTCATCGAGAGGAAGAACCGCAAGAACCCCGGGGAGAGGGGCAAGAAGAGGCCGCAGCAGCAGCTTCTTTATCACCCGGGGGCCACCACCCTGCTGGTAACCGGGCTGCCAGGGCAGGAGGAGCAGGAGGTGCTGGAGCTGACGGCCAGGGGGGCTGAGGTGGTGCTGCTGGGGGCAACTGCAGGGATGGGGGCAGCTATGGCTGGGGTGGAAGGGTCGGCAGCGGGGGTAGGAGGTGCCATGGATGGAGGAGGAGGGTCCATGGTTGACCCAAACCCGGCCAACCTCACCGTCAAGCTGGAAACAGGTGGGCAGGGGTTGGGGCACCACCAGCTGCAGGTAGTAGTGGTGGGGGAGGAGGCTTACGCGGTCCACGACCCCCACCCGTCGCCTCTGTCCACCGACCACTCGTACTCCATGTCGTCGGGCACCACGTCGGACGAGCTGCTGCGCAAGCTGAACGAGCAGCGGGACATCATCGCCCTGATGGAGCTGAAGATGAAAGAGATGAAGTCCAGCATCCGGCACCTGAGGGTCACCGAGGTCAAGCTGAGGGAGGTGATCCGCCTGCGAGACAGGGTCCCATGCGGGGCGGAGACGAAGAAGAAGCATGGCATGTGAGATAAGAGGGTCAAGGCCTGGTGCTCATCTGTGGGATGAGAGAGCTGGACCTCAAAGATGCTGATGAGTAGCTTGAAACACATTGTTGACCATGCACTGGTGATGATGGTGGTGGGCAGCTGTGGGGTTTCTCTTGTGTAAGACACCAGGTTGAGTGTTTGATATAAGTTGATCTTCTAAAAAATGACACTTTAATGGAGATGCTTCATTTGCCATTTATGGAGAAGTCACGGAGACCTTACATGGACATGTTTTATATGAAATGGAAACATTTGGAAACTGCCTATTTTATTTTCAAACCTGAACATGTATATAATAATTCCACTTGATGAGGGTATATGATGAGCAAAACCTTCACAGTGGCGCAATGTTACTAGACCCCTTGGGAGGCAAGTCTGAACTGAGACAATTTTGTAGGATGCAAGGAAGTCTGCTGATGAGTGATGGGAGAACAGTTCGTTGGAATAGAAAGATGGCACCTGCATTGAAAGGAACAGTTTTTGTGTTATTTTTTTTTTTTTTTTTTTTTTTAATAAAAATGTTTCTTTAAAATTGGCCCAACTTTATATTTTTAAAATGTATTTATTATAGTTAAAAATGTACATACACACATGTTCTGGAAAAAAGGGACCCTTTCGTTGTTTCAATATATCTTACATATTTCTCACCGAATCCCCATGAAAATGTGCACAAGTTTTTGATGTAGAGTAACACTATATAAGAAGCATTATGTTGACCAGGTCCATCAAACTCAAAGTATGTTGAGGGGGGCAATTTTTAAATCTGACTGCAAGACCCGGGCCACACGGCATCATCAGCGGGGCGGTAGCTAGGAAATTAAATTTTTACATACTAAGCCTATGATTGCAGCGACCCCCATATCTAATCTCTCCATCCCCTTTTTCTCTCCCCATATCCCTTCCTCCCCATCCCCTCTTTCTCCCACATTCCCTCTCTCGCCCCTCTGTCCCCCCCATACCTCCTCCCTCTCCCACATATAACCTCTTTCTTTCACACTCTCTGTCATATACCATCCCCCACCCCTCTTCCCCATCTTTCTCCCTCTCCCCCTATCCCACTCTGCCCAACTTTTTGTATCACCCTCTCCCCATATACCATCTCTCCCCATCTTTCTCCCTCTCCCAAATATCACCTCTGCCCATACCATCTCTCTCCCCACCCCACTCTCTTCTCATTAACTTTTTTCTCTCGCCCTCTCCCCATATACCATCTCCCCCATCTTTCTCCCTCTCACCCATACTGCTGCTCTCTCCCCATACTGCTGCTCTCTCCCCATCCCCTCTTCCTCCCGTCTTCTTTCTCCCCCCTCATCCCCATCTCTCTCCCTTCTCCCCATCTCCTCTCTCCCCCATCTCTATCGCCCCTTTCTTCCTCCCCACAGCATTTCTTTTCTAACCCCTCTATCCCCCCACCCCCTTTCTCTCTTGCCCCTCATCCCCTATCTCTAGGGTGACCATGTTTTCAAAAGTTGGAACCCGTGACACATGAAAAAATTATTTATAAAACAAATGACAGCACTTTAAAAATAAATATTATAATGGTGTTTGTCTAATAGGGTCCCTATTTCTGCTGTATTCTTGATTTATTTCAGTTTTCTAACATACCACAAACTCGAGTGCCACAAATGCACTGTGGTTTTTATTAATCGTTTAATTAGAGTTTACCAATATATTTCGAATGTTTACTTTTTGATATGATCTATCACATAAAAACATCGTGTCTTTTTTTTTTTTTTTTTTAGTGTTTTTTATTGAAAGTCTTGCATTGTCAACATTTGTTCAGATCATAAATGGTCAATATTTTCTTTGGTCATAACAGGTTATTTTCCATTTACAGACTTATGACTTTCGACCTTTTTATTTTATATAAAGCTAAACTATTAAACTTTGGTCAGTACATTGTTTCAGTTGAACATTTCTTTATCTGCAATACATTTCTTTCAGAGAACTTGTGTACTATATGAAAGATAAGCTCAAAGAATAATTCGTAATTAACAACTTCTGCGACCACGTTACCACTGCCACGCCACCTTAACTCCTAGTCTGTCAACTCTCTTCTCCTCTGTCCCCTCCGTTACCTAGTCTTTATATGTTTGCATTGTATATTCCTGTCCCTAAAGGCTTGCTGGGTATCTGTGTGTTTATTAACTTTGTCCAGCTGGTCTCAGCCGTTTTGGAGGTTGGTGGCTCCTCCCAGGGTTTAAGCTCGCCCCTCCCCACTTTCCAAGTGAGCAGGTCTTTCATGCAGCTGGTTGTGACAGATCCAATGTGATCGTTCTTCCTCTAACTATAGAGTTATATAAGAATTTTAATCCGTTGGTGTTAGGACCTGCAATATTTGGTCATGCCTTGAAGTGGCTTCAGGCTTAAAATACTTTGGCCAAAGGACTTTGACTAAATGACCCTTTTTCAAGAGATATACAGGTATTTCACTGTATTTTTGTCATATTGGATGTAGCTTTGGGCTTCTTTGTTTTTTTTGTTGTATATTCCTGTCCCCTTTTCCTACGTATATGGTTCTCCACTCTCTCTGGGTCGTGTTTGCTTGTCCGGATCTTTTTGCCTCTAGTTTGTGTATATTGCCCCTGAATCTATTCTGTTACTACTCTTGCCTTTTGAGTGCTACAGTTATTTAAGGATTTCCTGCCTATGTGTATGTTGTACAATATGTGTGTTTCTCTTTCCCTGTTTTCCTGAGGCCCTGATTATATTCTAACTGCTGGATCTCTTCTAAGCATCCTTGAAGCGTACCGAGTGGTGTGCTGGAAGTTATCCTGCACCCGCTGTTTAATTTTCTTGGATAGTGCGTCAATTAATCTTTCCCAAGTTTTAAAGAAGGTGTTTGGCTTTCCTCTCTCTGTCAGTAGTCGCTTCCACCCAATCTAAATTGAATAAGTTAAATAATTTTCCTTTCCATAAATCTATTAAGGGCGGAGTGTGGTGTATCCATTGCTGGAGTATTGTTTTCTTGGCAGCCATTGCCAGAATCTGCCTGTCTATTGAAAGCTTTTGTCTCTGTCGCCTCCCTGTCCACTCCATTAGTTATCTCTATGTAGTTGAAGATCACATGTTCTTTGGTCAGACGGATCTTTATACATTGGGAGTTTTTGCTAAAATCTGCCACCTGTGTCCAAACGTTTGGATCACAGCACACCTCCATAGACAGTGTAACAAATCCGCCTCCGGTGCTGCATACTTGGCACAGTTGCTATTTGGAGCTAGCCCTTAGTCTAAATTTGGGGGTGGTGTACAGGTGCAGCGGCCGTTATTCGAACCTTTCTCGAAATGGAATTTGAGATTTGCCCGAGATTCTCTCAAAATTTGCTGCGGCAGGCTAATGGCCCATCGGATTAACTCAGCAGGGGTCCCTGCTGAATGAGTCCTACCGGGCTCTTCCTTTCTGTAATAGACGCGCAGTAGTAGGCTGAATCAGTCACTCTAACTGCGCACCTTTAACAGGCGATCGCGGCGTTTTCATTTAATGCTCAGCATTACAGTAATGTAGCAGGGGGTCTCCGGAGTTGAACCGCATTAATTTTCAGGTCCGGGGACCCCCTACTTCCCGAGATACAGGCCCCCGTTACGGGGTGCCGGTATCTCCTATGCATGGAAATGTCTTGCGTCTCGTGATCGGGACATTTCCATGTATAGCAGATACCGGCACCCCATAACGGGGCCTGTATCTTGGGTGTATGTAACAAAAAAGCTGATACATTTGATAGAATATGTATACCATTTTGTAACTCTAATGTAGGAATCTACCCTTCATTATAAATTGAAGCTAAAATCCATACACATGTAACTAAACTTGTAAATATCAATTATGATATAAAATCATAAATTGGACCTTGATGTCACATATATCTCAGTTTTTTGTTACTATATCCGTATTCAACGTTACTGTGTTAACGGGTCTTCATCTCTATATGTTCCTTTTATTTTTAACAGTCCAGTATGCATTCATGTGTATCTCTGGTGTTGCAATCAAACTGACCTGTTTGCAATCTTTTAATTACCCAGCACCTATATAGAGTGCTTACTTCCTACTATTTTGTTACTCCTTGAGAAAGCGCAGCTCCTGCGTGAAACGCGTGGGAGGATTTACCTGTTCACCTTTTTTGTATGCAACAATAAATTTGACTACAGGCATACCCCGTTTTACATACACTCGCTTTACGTACACTCACTAGTACGTACATTTTTTTTTGTTGCACCTTACCCCCTGTGTACGTACGCGTGCTTCGCGAGTACGGACACCAGGGGGCGGCGTGCGCACCTCAACACTCCTGCAACCTCCTTCATGCTCGATCTCCCTGTTCCCTCTGCCCTCCGATCTGTCTCTGTTCCCCCTCCCATCTGTCTCCGTTCCTCCTGCACCCAAGCTCCATAAATCTGCAGCTTAACCAGCAATTCTGCCCGCACTTACTGCAGCCCGTGATTCTGCTTCCTCCGATCCCCCGCGTCTCCCCCCTCCTCCCTCCTCAGAGCTCGCTCCTGTCTGCTGTGAGTGGGAGGAGAAGATCGTCTGCTGCAATCTTTGCTTGTGTGTGTGTGTGTCTGATTGACAGTGTGTGTGTGTGTGGGTGACTGAGTGACAGTGTGTGTGACTGAGTGACAGTGTGTGACTGAGTGACAGTGTGTGACAGTGTGTGACTGAGTGACAGTGTGTGTGTGTGTGTGTGTCTGAGTGAGTGACAATGTGTGTGTGGCTGAGTGACAATGTGTGTGTGGCTGAGTGACAATGTGTGTGTGGCTGAGTGACAATGTGTGTGTGGTTGAGTGACAATGTGTGTGTGGCTGAGTGACAATGTGTGTGTGTATGTGTGTGTGTGTGTGTGTCTGAGTGACAATGTATGTGTGTGTGACTGAGTGACAGTGTGTGTGTGTGTGTGTCTGAGTGACAATGTGTGTGTGACTGAGTGACTGTGTGTGACTGAGTGACTGTGTGCGACTGAGTGCATGTGTGCGTGACTGAGTGAGAGTGTGTGACTGAGTGAGAGAGAGTGAGAGACTGAGTGAGAGAGAGTGACTGAGAGACTGAGTGAGAAAGAGAGTGAGAGAGAGAGACTGACTGAGTGAGAGAGAGAGACTGCGAGAAGGAGAGAGAGACTGCGAGAAGGAGCGCGTGACTGCGAGAAGGAGAGAGAGACAGCGAGAAGGCGCACGTGACTGCGAGAAGGAGAGAGCTGCTATACAGTACTGACCTGCGTGCGCGCCTCTCACCTATTTGCTTGCTCCCATTCATTTTATTTGAATAAAGCCTATTGTATTTATTTTGGTTACAAATGCCTTATTTACATCAGTTATGCACATATATGACGATTGCAGTACAGTACATGCATCGTAAAGTGGAAAAAAAGTAGTGCTTCACTTTAAGTACATTTTCACTTTACATACATGCTCCGGTCCCATTGCGTATGTTAAAGCGGGGTATGCCTGTACTTATCACTATACTCGGGGACCCCAGTCTTTTTGTACGAGCCTAAGGACACTAGGATTCAATGTGAGTGCCCTGGAGCAACGTTTCTTCTATCGTGGATATCTGGTCTTCGGTGGCACCCTAGGAGGGGAAGTGTAGAAGGATTGTGGAAGACGGGAGCAGGAGGAGGATACAGGACGTGAGCAGAGAGGTAAGAGGTGATTTCCCTACCCTCAGAGCCCAAGAATACCAGCTGTCCCGTCAGGATTACCGTGCCTCGCCAGGCAGCCGTCTCGCCACCGGTTACTAGCCATTTTATCAAATGGTGGTGGCTAATTCATTCGCCAGGGATTCGCCCCTTACAGCATACAGCGAGGTTAACACGCCAATAACCTGGCGAATTGAAACCCTGGTGAATGCAATTTTTCGGACCTTTCTGCATAGGCCCCTAAATGAGGTACTGTGACCACAGGGGAACACTACATGAGCCAAACAAAATAAATGCTCAGCAGTTCTCTATTTGCATCAACTAAATCTGCTGTGGCAGGATGGCTGTGGTAAGTGAGGAGACAACATGACTTTTCTGGTGAAATAGTGCTGGTGGATTTATTTGTCCAAAAAGGGTAACTAAAACAATGGGTATTCTGTCCCTTTAAATGAAATACGTAAACAAAAACCTAACCCCGGTCGGGGCACTGACTAAACAAAAGTGCAGGTTATCTACCTGGCTGGCTAGCTAACCTAGTCCAGCCCAACATATGTTAAACAAAACCAGTTGGCTCCTTACCTGGGAGCTTTGTCCCCCCCTTGGGACAGGGTCAATCTGAGCAGCTGGTGTCTGTCTGTCAACACTCCTCTGTCTTCTCTCTGTGCCTCAGAGAGAGACTGCCGCCCCAGAGGCATTTCCTCTTCCTGTTTTAAAGCAGGTGAGCTATCTTAATTTGAATCACCTGTGGACTGCTTAATAAGCTGGGTTAACCCCTCGTCTACTGGAAAGCATGCATACTGTCATCTCCTACTAACATACACAGAGTCAATGACCCTGTCACACTGCCCTAAAGCTAAATAAAATAAAACAGACACGCAAGGCAGCAGTAGAACTGGAAATAATGTCAAGTACTATAAAAAAGGCTGCAGGTACGGAAAGCACACTCCAGATGTTCCGGCAGCCGGGGTAGGGCCCAAGCACATGAGCATGTTGGGTTCGTGAGCGCCGTCCGGCTCTCCGCAAGGCTCACGGGGTAAGGGAAAGAAAGAGAACCCGAAATGACTGAAGGCTAGGTAGACTATGCCACAAAAGCAGACCTGACGAATTTAGCGACAAAAGAAGATAAACAAAAGCTGATGACAGACCTGACGCTAATGCTTAAAATCGAACTGTCAGATTAAAACGGACATTACTATTTTGGGAGACAGGGTGGACGAGCTGGAAAAATAATCCAGAACGGTCTCAACAGGTCAGGAGTATGTAACTCATAAAATACTGTACAGGAGCAGGAAGAGACTATGCAAAATATGCTCCTGCATATAGAGGACCTGGATAATAGAGGGAGACATTCTTACATAAGAATTAGGGGTATACTCGAAATGGTAGAACCCCAAGAACTGGTCCCATACCTACAAAAGCTATTCTTCCATGTGACTAATGAATCACAGGAACGGGTCTGGACGATGGACAGAGCACACAGAGTGCTTAGAATGGGTGGGTATTGGGGCAGGGTGGTTTAACCCCTTAATTAATTTCACGGTTATTAACCAATAAGGTAATTAAGGGGTTTGGGAACATTACAATGCATTTGCAATGTTTTTGTATGGCAACGGAGGACACCTGCTGAATCCTGACATCCATCATATTGCTGTGGTAAGTAGAACTGTATTTATTTACTTTATTTAGGCTGGTTTATGTGTTTAATAATGGGCAAATAATCTATTATCCATATCTGTATGTTAATTTTCACATTACTGTACTGTACTGTATGGGTTTGGTGGTGGTTGGGGGGGGGGTATTGATTAAGAGACGTGTTCAGAGGTACGCAATGGAGACCGTTTAAAATGAAACTAAAATTAGGCTTTATTGCGCCTGTCCCTTTAACACAGAAAAAAGAAAACCTACTCCACTTTGGAGAATATCTACGCATGTAGTCCAGCCCTCTCTAACTCGGTGGTTAGCTAAGCTAATTACCAGCCCCAAATATATATACACATATATACAGATATAACACACAAAAAGACTGAGACAATCCCCAAAATAGCACTCTAAATATACCACAGAATAACTAATCTCATATAAAGAAAAAAGACTTGGATTCTAAGTCAAAATAGAAAAAGGAAATGATTTTAACGAGCAATAAGACACACTAACATTAAAAACAAACACACTGTAGGCAGCATAACAAAAATAAAAAAGCTGTGACTAGAAAAATAATGCATTTAATATCGCTGAAAGTAAAACCAGGAGCTTAAATGTATCAAAAATGTAATAATATACCTCTCAAAAATATGAGGTGATACAAATGAGCTAAAGGATTACAACACCCCCTAAGGATCCTAGCTACAAATAATATAACTAAACCCAAAAGAAAAAATAATTAAGTATATACAATGAATAAACTTATATACACAATAGTGAACATAAGAAAAAATACTATATCTTAAACCAAGGGGGAGACACAGGGGAAAATAAGATGAAAAGTACTCAAACCCTGTGCAGCAATAACCAAAAATAATAAAAATATCAAAAAACATGAGTGCAAAACATTCCTGTGGATTCTGACAAAAAGGCAAAACACATGGCTATATAGGATGAAAATAAAGCCACTACTGGATGCTCAATCAAACCAGCGTTTGCCTACATCCTACACGTGTTTTGCCTTTTTAATCCCCCTGCTTCCCGTGTTTCAGGCCACGGTTTGGGGTGACGGTATCTCCCCGAATTGTTTAAATGTCCCACATCACGTAACCGGGAGATTTAAACGCACAGGAGATTCCAGCACCCCATACCAGAGCCTGTAACTCGGGAAAAAGAGGGTTCGGCTCAGGAGACCCCCTGCTACAATACTGTTATTAAAATTTACATTAAAACTGCTTGATCGCCTGTAAGAGCTGTGCAGGGAGATGCAGCTTCTCTCTGTGTGCAGGGAGATCACCTGTAAGAGCTGTGCAGGGAGATGCAGCTTCTCTCTGTGTGCAGAGAGATCGCCTGTAAGAGCTGTGCAGGGAGATGCTGCTCTCTGTGTGCAGGGAGATCGCCTGTAAGAGTTGTGCAGGGAGATGCAGCTCTCTGTGTGCAGGGAGATCGCCTGTAAGAGCTGTGCAGGGAGATGCAGCTTCTCTCTGTGTGCAGGGAGATCGCCTGTAAGAGCTGTGCAGGGAGATGCAGCTCTCTGTGTGCAGGGAGATCGCCTGTAAGAGCTGTGCAGGGAGATGCAGCTTCTCTCTGTATGCAGGGAGATCGCCTGTAAGAGCTGTGCAGGGAGATGCAGCTCTCTGTGTGCAGGGAGATCGCCTGTAAGAGCTGTGCAGGGAGATGCAGCTCTCTGTGTGCAGGGAGATCGCCTGTAAGAGCTGTGCAGGGAGATGCAGCTTCTCTCTGTGTGCAGGGAGATCGCCTGTAAGAGCTGTGCAGGGAGATGCAGCTTCTCTCTGTGTGCAGAGAGATCGCCTGTAAGAGCTGTGCAGGGAGATGCAGCTCTCTGTGTGTAGGGAGATCGCCTGTAAGAGCTGTGCAGGGAGGTGCAGCTGCTCTCTGTGTGCAGGGAGATCGCCTGTAAGAGCTGTGCAGGGAGGTGCTGCTCTCTGTGTGCAGGGAGATCGCCTGTAAGAGCTGTGCAGGGAGATGCAGCTCTCTGTGTGCAGGGAGATCGCCTGTAAGAGCTGTGCAGGGAGGTGCAGCTCTCTGTGTGCAGGGAGATCGCCTGTAAGGCTAACGCCTCGCTGCCTCAGACCACGCGCCCGCACTTCAGACAGGCGGCGCGTGGAGAGGCACTTGACCGCTATATGCGGTCTGTAGGGAGCTGGAGCGGGGGGGGGGGGCGTGGTTTGAGCAGAGGGCTCTCCATGCTGTCCCCCTCTTCCTCCGTCGGTCCCCTCCCCCCCCCCCCCCACACACACACACGACACATACATACACATATTCACATACATACACACACACACACACACACACTTCTCCCCCACACAACACATACATACACATACATACACACACACCCTTCCCCCCCACACAACACATACATACACCTACATACACACACACACACACACACACACACACACACACACACACACACACACACACACACACACACACACACACACACACACACACACACACACACACACACACACACACACACACTTACACTTCTCCCCCACACAACACATACATACACATACATACACATACACACCCTTCCCCCCCACACAACACATACATACACATACACACACACACACACACACACACACACACACACACACACACACACACACACACACACACACACACACACACACACACACACACACACACACACACTTCTCCCCCACACAACACATACATACACATACATACACACACACACCCTTCCCCCCCACACAACACATACATACACACACACACACACACACACACACACACACACACACACACACACACACACACACACACACACACACACACACACACACCCTTCCCCCCCTCCCTTTTGGAGGTTGGGGAAGCTGCCTCTAACTCCAGACCCGTCGCTGACAGGCTCACCAGCGCACCACGTGACGCGTCACCACTCGGGATCGCAATTCTCTTGCATCCCCTGGCGGCTGACGCATCACAGCGCGTAGTGAGCCGTGCAGCGAGGGGGGACTGGGACCGGCTCGGTAGGATACCCCTGCTGGTGAGTAACGCGCACGCGGCCGGACGCAGCGGGACCAAAGCCTAAGAGCTGTGCAGTGAGGTTCAGCTCTCTGTGTGCAGGGAGATCGCCTGTAAGAGCTGTGCAGGGAGATGCAGCTCTCTGTGTGCAGGGAGATCACCTGTAAGAGCGGTGCAGGGAGATGCAGCAAGTTGTGCAGGGAGATCGCCTGTAAGAGCTGTGCAGGGAGATGCAGCACTCTGTGCAGGGAGTTCGCCTGTAAGAGCGGTGCAGGGAGATGCAGCTCTCTGTGTGCAGGGAGATCACCTGTAAGAGCGGTGCTGGGAGATGCAGCAAGCTGTGCAGGGAGATCGCCTGTAAGAGCTGTGCAGGGAGATGCAGCACTCTGTGCAGGGAGTTCGCCTGTAAGAGCTGTGCAGGGAGATGATGCTCTCTGTGTGCAGGGAGATCACCTGTAAGAGCTGTGCAGGGAGATCGCCTGTAAGAGCTGTGCAGGGAGATGCAGCACTCTGTGCAGGGAGATCGCCTGTAAGAGCTGTGCAGGGAGATCGCCTGTAAGAGCTGTGCAGGGAGATGCAGCACTCTGTGCAGCTCTTCCAGGCTGCAGTTTAAGCAAACAGAAGTTGTGTGATAAGTCTTTGAAAAAAAAAACAAGTAATGCGATGTTGCATTTTTTTTACCGAACTTTAAAAATGTGTGATTTTTCTTAATGAATACCGTTTTGACACACATTTTTGATAGTGTGGTAAGACAATGCAAACCCGCTCGGTAATGCACTGCACTTATCGAAGTTTAGTGAATAAACCCCTTAGTGTGCATTCATATCACTGTGATTCATAGCAATACAGTGTATTAAGATTTAGAGAACACCTTGATACACCTTCCCTACTGAGCTTATATTGATAGGCTGGGAACTATTGCTCAATTTCAATTTAAAAGGCCTCCATGTGCTTCACCCACGTGAGTCACCACTATCATCACTCCAGCTCTCATTATCCCCTTGGGTGAACACCTTTTTAATCTCACTGTACTATAGAAGTACAATAGTATGTACAACTGTGTGTTTTTAAGATTGTTTTGATCTATTTTACAGTATGCCTATTTTGCAACTTTGAGCGTTAAAGCTGCAGACCAAACAATATCCTACGTGTTTTGTTTTTTAATAAATCAGTTCTATACTATGAGAAAATACTCTGAATTACATGTTTTATGTATTATAATGTAACAAGCCTGTTTTGTTTCTAGAGCAACTATTTACAAAGTCACATCCCCTTCCTCTTTTTTAGCCCTGCCCTCTCTCTAGCAGTGCACCAATTGTATCAAGCGACTGCCTGGTCACATGATCTGTCCCACAGAACTTTGCATCATTGGTCCTCTTCTGCTGCTCTGACAGCCATTTAGTGAACCCCGAGCCAAATCTTCGCCGGTCAATCACAGGAGAACGAATCGATCGGCAACTTAGCTAATTACTTATCATTGTGTGGATTGGATTGATGCACATATTAAAGGGGAAAAAAATAAAATAAAAATACTAATATTCTACACTTGTTAGCCTGCACCACTATCCTCCCCACTGTTCATCTACCACACACTCTCTCAATACTTCTACTTGTTTGCTCACAATCATTACACCTTGCTCTCATGACTATTCCCTCTTCCAATACGCTCACCTTACTTTTCCTTCTGTTTGAGGGTCCTGCCCCGCTGCCTGTCGCCGCATCTCCCTGTGGTCCTCTCCGGTAACCCGTCCCACCTCGTGTACATGCGGTCTAGCGTCGTCTGACTCCTCCCTGCAATCAACTGCTCCCTTCCTGCTTCCTCCCATCCAATCAGCAGGGCCTGCTCCCATCCCTGTCCCTGAGCCGCACCATTCTGTTGCAACAAACGCAGGCCGCCCCCATCCCATAGCAGGGTGCCTTTCTCCCATCACGCAGCTCCGCCCATCCACGCTCCTCCAGAGTTATCCGCGTCCAATCACCCCCCTCCTTTCGTCAACCTATGACATTGTGTGCATCATTATACACTGGAGCAGCCAAACCTTTCACCCTTACCCCTCCCGCAACCCAACCCCACCCCCTGTTATTCACCATAACTCTTCCGCTGCATGCCAGGTGTAACTCCACACGAGATGTCCAATCACGTCTGGGATCCCTCTGAAGCACGACAATTGCTCCTCTATGGGGAACTCCCATTGGGATAACATCATCACATTGACCAGATCAGCTGTGTGAGGAGTTCCCCATAGAGGAGCAGAGGTCTACTGTGAGTTGTTTCTCTCCGGATCTTTTCCTGTGAAGGGTTTATTGACAAACAATACAGTCCAGCCAGTTAAAGGCAAGTTAACGCCAGTCACGGAAATCCTCGGAGTTCCATGGTACTGTTGTACAACTGTGGACATCACATCTACTGGCAAGTCATCTGGTTTGCATATTTTCAGCGTTTGCAGATGGCAATTACATACAGTACTTTGGTCTCCCGAGCCAACTCCATCCACCTGCGGAGGCTTCACCTGACGGGTATGTGACTGACATCATTCCCGATTCAGCACAATTGTCTTCTGCACTTTAGGAGTAGGAGAACCAGTAATAACTGCACTACTGATGAGCAACTGGATTTGTCTATCATCTGCCAGACCGGTAATATATTTTATTCATCTCCATGGATTGAAAACGGGACTCCCTATAAACGTTACACATAACACACACTGCTGGTGATTGTGCCAACCCCTCACACTGACTCTAATTTCAGCTTTAAAGACTCTTTGAGCCCTCAAGGCAATTGTTGCTCTTCTCCTCCTATATGGAGATCACAGCTTGATCTGATGTTATTATAGCCAAGTCCCCCTCCTTACTTCCAGTGAAGGGGAACTGTGCTGATCCGTTCGCAGCTCTGCCCGATCGGGAGTGTGGGGCGGCCATATTGCTAGTTGCGCATGCGCAGTGCAGCGAGGTGCACATGCGCAATCAGGCATGCGGTGGCCGTTTTAGTTTTGGCTCTGCATACACAGCAGCAGGACTACATGTCCCAGAATCCTCCAGGGGAGGGACTGCACACATGGGACTGTCCCAGTGTAGAGGGAGAGGGGGTTGGCCCGGTATTAAAGGGGTTGCACCCCATATGGCCACCCCCTGACCTCACCAGGGAGGCAAGGGGTTAACTGGACTGCGGTCCAGGAATGTGGTTTACACCTTGTCATGTCATGAAAAATGTATGTTCCCTTGTTCCCATGTTTCATTATAATCCTGTATTTTAATGTTTTAAAGTGCATTTCTGTATCTCCAGTTCTGGAGGTCGCAGAGAGTTGATATTTGGCCAATGTGTGGAGTCACTGTAGGCATTAAGAACTGGCAAATTTCGACCCACTGAGCCCACCAGATTGGAACTTATTAATATGTGTAGATATTAAAGTATATGTATGGTATTTTCGATCTGCTCTGAAAAATGCAGACTCCATCTGCTATGCTAAATAGGTCAGGAAGGGCAGCCGGATGATTGAGCCTAAGTACTAATGAACAGATCAAGTACTAATCAACAAGACTCTGCCACTCTAATTGTTACCTGAGGGCGGAGAATCATCAAACTGGAGTGGTTTGTAAGTGTTATGTCTACACCTACAAACAATGCAGATACTTCATTTGGTAGATTGGTCGTCGCCCCTGATTTAATTATGGGGCTACCCATAGAGTCCCAGTACACATGGGCTAATTAGCTGGGGGGCATGGGTTAATCTGTGTCTCCACGTTAGGGATTGGATACAGATAATTGTTCACCAATAGTCTGTATTCAATGTTAAGAATAGGGTTACACAGGTATATAAACTGTGTCAACCCTACAGTTTTTAGTTCTTCTTCTGATACCATCTTGAATGTCACTGGATTGCTGGAGAATTGCTAGCTGATACTTCTCCATCCCCCAACCCTAAGTAAGTGTTACCTTCTTGTCTGTTAATTGTACTATATTGCTGTGTTCACCTTCTTTTTTAAGGAATAAATATATTTTATTATATCTAAGCCTCGTTCAGTTCAACCCAGATATTTGGTGTTCATTATATCTTGTCATAAGCTACCGTGACAAGCTCTATAATTAATTGGTGGCAGCGGTGGGATTGAAGTGAACCTATATTACAGTGTTCTGTGGGACTCTGTCATATAGTGGGAACTCGAGAGTAATTGCGAGTTCCTGGGACTAAAGATATTGAACACACAGTAGTGCAACAGTTAACACAAGTTGTAACACCACCTCACTGCTGCGACCGTGAACCATGAGCGAGGCTGAAGGCTCATCCAACATGAAGACCCGAGCTGAGCTGAAGGACAGGTGCCGTGAATATGGACTGCCCTATGAGAACCAGGATGTCGCAGACATGGTTGATACAATCGGTAACTATGAAGCCCGGCTTGCAGAGCCTCAGGATACGGCTCAGCTTGCCCTTATACAACCACCCGGAGATCAGGGAAGGAACCCAGTGCTGGGGCGGCGGAATCTCGGGGACGGAACGAGTGCACCTCCCGGGAGCAGTGCAATGTTACCTACGTGACCCGGATGGCTTTGTACGGGATACGCTGGGTGGTGGGCTATGAGGCACGGACTTACCAACGCCTGCTGGACCAAAACTTTCAGGAGCAGCTCATGCAGCAGTGCCCGCCAGCGGTGAGGGCTTGGGTGTACGACAAGAAGCCCAAGACTTACCAGGAGGCGGCGAGGCTTGCAGACGACTATGTGGCCAGCCGAGCCCTGATGCCCGCCAAAACAGTAGCCAAGGCGGTGGTGGCGGCGGCACCAGCCAAAAAGTCGGCCACTACCCCCCAATGGACTCAGATGCCGCCTGCGGGAAGCAGTCCACCGAAGGCGGGGGAGCTCCGGCACGAGCGCCGGTGCTACAACTGCAACCGCCCTGGTCACATCAGACCAGATTGCCCGGAACCCCTGCATTCCGGCGGACCCCATCAGGGGCAACGCACCCCAGCTGCGAAGCCGGTAGCCCGCGTGCGAGATATGCGAAGCCATCCCCTGGCGAGATATGTCTGCAGCAGAGAGAGATCCGCTGCTCTCTCTGCGCAAACATCGGCAGATTAAAAATTATTTAAAATACATTTTTATTCATAGTGTAGATGTGCAGAGGGTCTCCGAAGCTGAACCGCATTGGTTTCAGGTCCGGGGACCCCCTGCTTCCCGAGATACAGACCCCTTTATGAGGTGCCGGTATCCCTCTGCATTTAAAGGTCCCGATCACGTGACCGTGGAATGTAAACAAAGCAGAGGGATACCGGCACCCCATAAAGGGGCCTGTATCTCGGGAAGCAGGGGGTCCCCGGACCTAAAACCAAAGCGGTTCAGCTCCGGAGACCCTATGCACATCTACACTATGAGTAAAACACACATATCAATAAACACTCGTTCCTTACCTTTGCGGCTATCTGCTACGGTAACGAAGCAGCATGAATGTATTTTTAATAATAGTGTACTGTGAGCAGGGGGTCTCTGAGCCACAAATCAATGCGGTTCAGCTCAGGGGACCCCCTGCTCCCGCACAATATTATTAAAATACAGAAATGCTGCTTCATTACCATAGCGTATAGCCGCTAAGGCAATGAAGGGTTAAGGCAGAATAGCATGTTTATTGGGGACAATTGCCCCCAATAAACATTGCAATAAACAACATACACCCCCTGTGTATTTAAAATACATAAACAACAATAAATACATTAAATACATATAGCACTTACCCATTACCGGTTGCCACGATGAAGGCCATCCTCATCTTCATCCTGCCCATGCCCCCTCCGCTGCTGCAAAACAGACACAAGAATGAAAACATCCAAAGTAATGTCCCCTAACCCCTTAATCACCATAGCGGTTATTAACCGCTACAGTCATTAAGGGGTTAACCCACCCTCACCCACCACTCAGGACGCCTACATACCCTCCCACACTAACCCCCCACCCTGTGAGGCCTAACCACCCTCACCCACTACCCACAAGGGAGGCCTACCCACATACCGTTGGGGAACCCCCCCACCCCAGTACCCACAATAAAACAATACAGTGACCCACAATAAACTTCATTCTATTTACTAAACACATTACCCACCCCCTGTGCCCCCCCATAAATACAAGATTTATCCTTTTACAAACAGGGTTCATAACACAGCCCCACGCGAGTCCCCGGTGGGCTAGCGGGGCACCTGACAGGGTACCAGCAGCCCTTTTCAAACAGGTTCTGGAGGCCTGTTGGTGGGTCCCGCCAAGCGCCATGGCCCCCAGGTGGTCTCCTTGGGTCACTGTGGGCCACAATTGGGTCCCCACGGTAGGCCCAAGGATGTCTGGGAGCCCCGGGTCAGACCCACAGGTGTCTGCGGGGCCTCGGGTGGTTCCCACGGGGGTCTGGGGAACTCACGAGTGCTCACTACGGGTCCGCGGTGCCCCCACAGAAGTGGGACCACTTTATCCCCGCACCTATGGGTCGGCGGTGCCCCCACGGATGTGGGACCACCGCTTCATCCCCGCAGACTACGGGTCCGCGGTGCCCCCACAGATGTGAGGCAACCGCTTCATCCCCGCATGTGTCACCCGTGGAACCACCAGCCTGATACCCGTGAAATACCCGAGGAAACCACAGGTGGTCTCCATAGGTCTCACGCAGAACCACGGAACAAACCCTGAATGTAAAAAAATAAACCTGGCCTATACGTTCAATACATACACCCCCCCCCCCCCCACCAACACCTACAGTACAATAATGTGCAAAATAACTATTATCCAGATAGGGATAATAGATTATTTGCCCATTATTAAAAACATTAACTAGCATAATCAAATAAATAAAGTACTACTGACCTCATCAATAAGAAGTCTCCATCGCCAGCAACATCCTTGTCTTGCCCACAAAAAACATAGCCAATACAAAGCCAAGTACATTGCAATTACATTCAGATATCAATTAACCCCTTAAACACCTTATCGGATAATAACCGCAAAGGTAATTAAGGGGTTAAGCCACACTGGCCCGATACCCACCCTTCACCATGAATTTGTACATTGGCTTCATCATGCAAATATATATATATATATATATACACACACACATGATGAACCAATATACAAATAAATGTAGAAGGGTTATCAAAAACATGCTGTACTCAAAATAACACTTCTCCATACAGACACACTACAATAAAAGTAATTTCCTTTCATAATCCTAACTGATCTTACAATCAAAAACATCAAATGCCAATCAAAAACCTCAAATGACAATCAACACATTGCATTTACATTGTATATATGATGCATACAATCTAAGCACCATATACATTCTGCAAAATACAGTACAGATAACTCCAAACAAGTATACTATTTTAACCAATTCAGTAAACATAAATCAATTAGCAGCCATTAATGACATCCCTAAACAATTTACATTCCATCACTAACAATTAAACAATTAACTAATTCAAGCCCGGAACTTAACAATTTAGCCTGAGAAAAAATATAAGTACCAACAAGCATACAAAATTGAAAACCAAGGCTAACCCTGACCTCAAGTGCAACATAGAATAGCAACGATTACAGACATCTAATTTGAAAATAATTTAAACACACATTTAAGCATAGCTGCATAGTCAAATTAATTTAAAACACATCAAATCAAGCTTTTAAAACAACAGCATTTCTTACCCTGTATGTATATATCTCTCTAGACATACATATGTACATACATACAGTGGCAAGAAATGATATACCACAAAAAAATAAATACACATGTAAAAAATACATTAAAAAAAATTAACAAGTTCAATTAAATACATTTCTTTAGTTCACTTACCATTACTTGCCCCCACCAACTCCCGTTGAACAGCTTACTCACGAACAAAACCACCAGGCACAGGAACCCATAAAATAAAAAAACATAAAAAAATAAACATTAATCTAAAAATCCAAATCAATCCACGGGTCTTCTAATTGTAATCCATCTTCATCTGTATTCTTCTTTCTTCTATCTTCTTCCGGGGTCTTCTTCCCGTCTTTGGCCACGCCCTGGTCTTCTTTCTTCTGTATTCTTCTTTCTTCTGTACCATATGACAGGCTTTCAATGACGTCACGTCCGTTCTCCCCCAAGCCTCTGTCACATGGTATACTAGAGCCAATCAGAGTAGGGATGGAGTTCTCACGCTCTGATTGGCTACCGTACCATGTGTGGACGGCCATGTTTTTTTTAATGACGTCATCTTAAAGGCAATTGAAGCAAAGCCATTCTGATTGGCTGTGCTTTCATTGCCTTTAAGTGACGTCATCCTTTTTTTTTTAATCGGCCAAAACACATGGTTTTCACGGCCCAATCAGGACCATGGGAACTGTGACGAAAATGTGACGTCATAGGCCTTTAAAAGCCTATGTCGTCTCATTTTGAAGCAAGACGCCAAGGAGGAAGGACCTCCTACAGAAGAAGAAGGACAGGGCGTGGCCGAAGATGGGAAGAAGACCCCGGAAGAAGATAGAAGAAAGAAGAATACAGATGAAGATGGATTACAATTAGAAGACCCGTGGATTGATTTGGATTTTTAGTTAATGTTTATTTTTTTATGGTTTTGTTCGTGAGTAAGCTGGAGTCGGTGGGGTCAAGTAATGGTAAGTGAACTAAAGAAATGTATTTAATTGAACTTGTTAATTTTTTTTAATGTTTTTTTTACAGGTGTATTTATTTTTTTGTGGTATATCATTTGATGAAGAGGAGGATGGCCTTCATCGTGGCAGCCGGACATGGGTGAGTACTATATGTATTTAATGTATTTATTGCTGTTTATGTATTTAAAATGCACACATTCACTATTATCCCTTTGTGGATAATAGTAATTGTGGCAATAACTGTACTGTATGTGTTAGAGGGGGGGGGGGTGGGTGGGGTTATTTCTTTCAAAGTATGTATGTGTTTATTCATTAATTTGGGGGGGGGCACATAATTGGTACTGCAGGCCTGTGGGTAACACCCGAGGGCCCCTGCCGGCCTATAGTATCATTGATGTGCATATATGTGTATGTTAGGGGTTATAGGTGTTGTTATATATATATATATATATTTATATTCATTTATTTATTTATTTAGAGTTATTTATTTATTGTGGGGCTGCTGTGTGTTATTTTTTTTTATTGTGGGTAGTGGGGGTGGGTGAAGGGGGTATTAGCCCCAACGGTGGTTGTTTAGGGCTTGCGGGGGGTTAGCCGGAGGGGTATTAACTGCTACGGTCGTGAAGGGGTTACGTGCACCCGCAACCCCCCCGCAAGCCCTAAACTCACACCAAGGGCCAAATACCCCCTTCACCCACCCCCGCTACCCACAATAAAGCTGGCACGGTGGGTTAACCCCTTCATTGCCTTAGCGGTTAGCTGCTAAGGTAATGAAGTGGGCTGTCCATGCATTTTTCCTGCCTCGGATGCATGCCGGGGGGCTCCGGTGCTGATATTCCTGGGTATCAGCTCTGAAGCCCCCCTGCATCAATCCGAGCCAGGAAAAGGGCCTGATTTTTTTTTATGTCCCCTATCGCCGCTCAGCTCCAGCTTTTTGCCAACTTTTGTTGGCGGAGCGATTTGGAGAAAATTTCTCCATTTTATTGGTGCGATCAGCGCCGAGATGCTGATCGGGGCTACTTGAATATGGCGGGTTTTGAAACTGGCGAGATATTGCTTGTCGCCACCCGCGCGGCGAGTTTTTTTTCAAATAAACAAAAACTGGCGGATTTTCCTCATCTCGCCAGTTTTTCGCCATTTACTAAATTGCTGTAGGCATATTTGGCAAAAAACTGTCGAGATTGGGCTTCTCGCAGCTCTCTGCATAGGCCCCTTAGGCAGGTGTCCCATCCATTGCCTGCCACATCTCCCTTGGACTCCCTTACTCCTCACTGGTGTAGGTGTCAGCCATCTTAAGGCATGGGGCTGGGGCTTGAACCAGCCAGCCCATCAGACCTAACCTCCATGGTCCTCCAGCAGCACCTCCGGCCGGAGTGGTGCCTGCTCTGCTCCTCTAAAGCTCTGGAGAGGTAAGGGGGGGAGAGTCCCCAGCGCTCGGAGAGGACTCCACGGCCGAAAACAAAAAGGTCGCCACACAATCCCTCCCGGTGGCACGGCCTTCAGCACAGCCGCGAGCCGCCCACTTTTCTCTCCTTCACCCCTCAGATGGTGGGGAGGTGGAGGGGGTGCCTCCACTCATCCCCGCCAGTGTCCGGTCCTCTCCGGGCATCTAGGGGGCCGGAGAGCCCGCAGCTCTTCTTCGCCGACGGAGCTTGGTAGACCTGCGTCTGCTCTGTTCGGCTTCCAAGCCACGCCCTCCTAAAGTAGCCCTTTTTAAGTGGCATACGGGGTGTAGTTTAACAGGGAGTTAGTGGCCCTTTTAAGTGGTGTAATGGGGTTTCCCCCACCCGGTTGGAAATTTGTCCATCACTGTGACGGTTCAGGGGATTCCTTCCCCTCCATGTGTCCCTGACGTCCCACGTTTGCCTACCCTCTCTGATTCCTCCCCTGCTAGCCTCACTTCCTCTACCTGCAGCTGTCCCTCTCCAGCAGCCTCTGACGCTATCCCGGCGCCAGCGCGCGCTCCCCGCAAGGATCGCGCACCTGCTCGGTCTCCGGCGCCATGCTGCGGCGTTCCCTGCTCACGGCCCCCCTCGGTCTCTACTCGTCCCCTTACCTCCGGTGGCTCTCCCCTCCGTTCCTCCCTCATCCTCAGTGGGTGCCCCCACGGCGCGGCGCTCCGCCCGCCTCGTGATGCAGCCTTGTGATGATTCTGTAAGGATTCAGGAGTCACGCCGCTCGCGGCGTGCTCCTCACTCACCTGCAGCCCTGCCAGGGTCTACCGCGGCTCACACGGATTCCTCCTCTAAGACGCCGAGCTCCGTTTCCCCTGTGCGCGCGCGCGCACATCAGTTCCCTTCTTCTGCCCTCGGTTCACTGCGTGTGCCCGCGCACGCATCCACAGGCGCAGCCACACGGAGGCGCGGCTACACAGAGGCGCACCAGCCTCTTAAAGGCACAGTACCCTTTTCCAATGCTGCAATTCAATACACCAATTCTTCTAGGATCTATAGCTCCTCCTCCAGGAACTCATCTAGACCTATCCCTGTCTCAGCCTGGCCCATTCACACCCCCCCACCTTGCTACTCTGCCATTGGACCCTCTTGCCTATATATACCCTGCAGCTTCATTAACTCGTCGGCTGAGTATAGAACCAGTTGTTCTCATCACTCTCTGCCTCCCTAGTCCTGTCTTGTCCTATCCTGTTTTGCAGTCTTCCTCGTGTACCGAACCGGCTTCCGCTACGTCTACCCGCACCTCTGGCATCCCGAACTCGGCATACGGCAACACGACTCTCCGCACCTCTGGCACCCCAATCTCGGCAAACGGTAAACGACAACGTCCCTCTCTCTAACCCCGGACTTGGCAAACAGCACCCTCTACCATCCATACCTGTCCTGCCCCGATCCGGACTTCCAGACCACTCTACTCTCAAGACGTGCCCTCGTGGCTGTGGGTGGCATTATATCCCACCTCAGCACCACGGTCCCGTCTCGTTTGTGGTGAACACGCCCTGACATTATGCTCAGCCCTACAAACATGGACCCCGCTGAGGTGGAGCGCACTTTAAATGCCCATACAAATCTCTTCACCAGGCTAGAGACTTATCTGGAACAAGCTGATGAATGGATACGTTACAGCAAAGCGTTCATTCCCTTACCCTTCAAGTCCGAACTCTCAGTCGTCAACCCTCACCCGTGGCTTCCACAGCTTCCGCAACCGCCTTTCCAGCACCTCCGTTTGCTTTGGAACCTCGTATTCCTGCCCCCAAACACTATGCCGGGGATCCCCAAGGATGTAGAGGCTTCCTTAACCAATGCCTCATCCAATTTCGACTCTCGCCCTCTCGTTTTGTCTCTTCTGTCTCCAGGGTCGGCTATATCGTGGCTCTTCTCATCGACGAGGCGCTGGCATGGGCTTCTCCCATCTGGGAACAACAAGGTCCTCTCACACGGGACATCGATCTCTTCGTCGAGGAGTTCCAAAGAGTCTTCGACACCCCTGCACGGCAATTAACGGCAGCATCGTCTCTTCATCACATAACCCAGGGAGATCGACCCGTCGCCCGGTACGCCGTGGAGTTCCGCACACTTGCTGCTGAGACGGGATGGAATAATGAAGCTCTATCTTCAGCGTTTTGGCAAGGTGTGTCGGTATCCCTAAAGGATGAGCTCGCAGCGCGGGAACGCCCCACTGACCTAGAGGATTTGATCGATCTGTGCGTTCGAGTGGACCAGCGTCTGCAGGAGCGGAGGACCGAACGTTCTCGTTACCGTCCACGGGTTTCAAGGCATCTTGCTCCATCGTTCATGGCGCCTTCACCTTCTTCCGGGGACGTCCCGGAACCTATGCAGTTGGGAGGTAACAAGCTGTCTGCTGCCGAAAAACAACGTCGACGCAATGCTGGTCTCTGCATGTACTGTGGCAATCCCGGTCACTTATTACCCCAGTGTCCCCACAAGCCGGGAAATGCCAACTCCCAATGAAACCCCGGAGAGTTTCATTGGGAATACTGACACTTTCTCCCATCAGCAAAGACGTCCTTCCCACCAGGATAATGTTGCCAGTAACACTGTCCGGAGAGGGGTTTCACACTCAAGCACGGGCGTTCATTGACTCCGGTTCCGCAGGCAATTTCATCGATGAGACCTTTGCTAGACGGATCAATATTCAATTTATCAATAAGAAGACGCCAGTAGGTCTGGAGGCCATTGACGGTCGACCTTTACAGCCGGCATTCATCACGCTACAGACGGTGCCTCTCCTATTGCAGTTCGTCGACAGTCATACAGAGATCATTACCCTAGATGTTATCCACACTCCCTCTGCTGAGCTGATTTTGGGTCTTCCTTGGCTTCAACTCCATAATCCTCGCATCGACTGGACGGATCGGGAACCCATCCAGTGGGGTGCTTCTTGTGCAAAGACATGTACCAGGATTTTCAAGATTGGTGGGTTGTCTACCCTGCCAGAGAAGGTCGACTCCCTACTTTCTGTGTATTTGGATTTCCGAGATGTGTTCGACAAAGCACGTTCCAAGGTTCTACCTCCGCACCGTTCTTTCTACTGTCCTATTGACCTACTACCCGGGGCACCTCTTCCCAGAGGACGATCCTATCCTCTCTCTCTCCCAGAGACTAAAGCCAGGAACATTTACATTGCAGAGAATTTAGAGAGGGGTTTCATCTGAAAGTCTTCTTCTCCAGTTGGAGCAGGCTTCTTTTTCGTCAAAAAGAAGGACGGTTCTCTTCGTCCATGCATAGACTATCGGGGTTTGAATAACATCACACGCAAGAACCGCTACCCACTGCCCTTGATACCGGAACTCTTCGACCGTCTTCAGGGAGCAACTATCTTTTCTAAATTGGATTTAAGAGGTGCCTACAATTTAGTAAGGATACGTGAGGGGGACGAGTGGAAGACTGCTTTTAACACCCATGACGGCCACTATGAATACCTGGTCATGCCGTTCGGTCTGTGCAACGCACCAGCAGTTTTCCAGGATTTCGTCAATGAGATTTTTCGGGACATTCTGAACAAATTTCTTATCGTTTACCTAGATGACATCCTAATCTTTTCTAAATCCACTCAAGAACACATCAAACACGTTCAACAGGTGCTGTTACGCCTCCGGGAGAACCATCTCTTTGCGAAATTGGAAAAATGTCAGTTCCATCTCAAGTCTGTGGCATTTTTGGGATACGTTATCTCTGACACCGGATTTAATATGGATCCAGAGAAACTTAAAGCTATTTTGGACTGGCCCCGTCCGACCACCCTCAAAGCCGTGCAACGCTTTCTAGGTTTTGCAAACTATTATCGGCGCTTCATTCGCAATTTTTCTTCTACGGTATCTCCCATAACTGCTCTTACGAAGAAGGGTGCAGATCCCTCATCATGGTCTGAGGCCGCCATACGGGCATTTAATCTTCTGAAAAAGGCTTTTGTGTCTGCCCCTATCCTCACCCACCCAGATCCTAAACTTCCATTTACCTTGGGGGTAGATGCCTCTGACATCGAGGCTGGGGCTGTCTTGTCCCAAAGGATAAGGATTTTCTAATCTATTTTTAAGCTATTTTAGAATATATTTTTTCATATATTTATATATTTATATTTTTACTTTTAATTACCAAGGTTCTTTAATTCCAAAGAGTTTTAAAATATATTTTTCATACATTTTTAATTCCAAAGTTCTTTTGGCTGTATTGTACCGTTCGATTACTAAAACACTAATACCGTGTTCCATATCTTCCTATCCTCTTATCTCTACGTTTGAGCAAAATCCCGTGCGCTGACCAACCCTCCACCTCCACTGCAACAACAAGAAGATTCCGGGCTTTATCTTCTCTACTGGTCCAGCTGCAGAAAACAACAAGGGCAAGTATACACTACCCTTTCTTTGGTTACACATTACCTCACAGGCAACATCACAAGCCTATACAAATAGGGAGCGCCCCAACCTCTTTTCTTTTTGTCACATTAGAAGAGTGGAGACTGGGAGACTTCCGGTGACGTCATCGTTGATGGAAGCCTGAGGGGAACGCTCCGGAGCCCTCCCCTGAATAAACAGATAACTCACCCCAATCGAGCGCTCATACCCCCCCAAAAAATACACACAAGCTGAGGGGAAGATAGCCAGCATGAGCGGCAAGAACAAGAAGGCAGCTCAGCAAGAAGGCAGCTCAGATGCCCCCCCCCCTCCCCTCCCCCTCACTCCCTCTCTTGGGGCGGGTCCGGGAGGGGGACAGGCGAATGATGTTGCAGCAGAACTCAGGTGTGATGTCCAGAGATTTAAGCAACACCCAGGGGGGTGGACATGTGAGGACTCGGGTCTCACCCCAAGTTAGGTTAAATTTACCACATATTGTATAGCAGTTAGAAGGGAAACTCCCAAACAAGAAACGTGTTTAATAGGTTAATGTTTCAAAGTTACAGGGTTCATATGTGTTTTGCTAGTCCACCCTGAAAAGTTATATTAGGCACAGTCTACATAACAGACCTCCAGCAAAGATAAATCAGCCTGTAAATGGTAGAGCAGCGCCATCTACTGTCGCATTCAGCTCAGTGCTGGCAGACCCAAATAACCAATGTAATAGTAAATTAGAGGACTGAGACATATAAGGATGAGAAACTCTGAAATAAACGCGGGTTTATTTTCTTATAGGAGGGCTCCTCGACCTTCCGGAAGGCTTTCAGAAGGCGGTGCTCAGGGAAGTCTCCCAGAGGCACTAGGCCCACCACCCTTATCTCTAGGAAGATGAGGGTCCCCAAAATTGGGCTCTTTAACAGCCCACTCTTTTCTCTTCTTTTTCAACTTCCTTCTCACTTTTCTCTCCTCCCAACCCTCTCCCAACCCCCCCACACTCCCCCGCACATCTACGTCCGCAACCGGAAAACCAGATGTCGACTAAGAACCAACACTCACGCCTATCAGGTATTGAGACTAAGAAAAGTTAAGTTCAACTTACATATAAACCTGTTCCCTTATCCATACACAACCAACAGGGACAAATACGGTCGAGGGCACACAACAACCCAGGAAGCCAAGACCAAGCAGAACTATCACACGCCCGTCAAGATCAGGTATGACTATGAAGCCCCCCACCACCTTGGGAAAGTGGAGGGAAAGGTAAGCCCCCTAAGACACCACACCTCCAAAAATGGCCCCAAATACAACACTTAAACTAGTGTCCCTAAATGTTAGGGGACTTAACTCAGCAACCAAAAGAAAGCTCGCCTTACAAGAATTAAAAAAAACAAAAGGGGATGTGTTATTCTTACAAGAAACACACTTTAATACGATATCGCCCCCTAACACTTTTCAGAGATTCTATCCCCAGGCATATTATGCATCCTGTTCCACCAAAAAAAAAGGGGTAGCTATCTTATTTAGACAAAATGTCAAATTCACACTTCAAAAACAGACCTTAGACCCAGAAGGTAGATTCCTTATTCTGCAAGGCACACTATCAGATGTGGAGATTACCCTTGTTAATATATACGCCCCAAATGAGGGTCAGGCTGATTTTTTGCGAGATCTATGTGACAAGCTAGCGCCCCAACCTAGAACTACGTTAGCAGGAGATTTAATATGCTTGTAGAACCTGACCAGGATAGGACGAGCCCATTGGGTACTCCCCACCCACGCATTACGACAAAAAACGCCAAAAGGTTTCAGAACATACTGAAAGAGTTTTCGCTGATAGATATTTGGCGGGCGCAGCATCAGGGTCAGAGGGACTACTCGTATTTCTCTCCCCCGCACCAGACCTATTCAAGGATTGATTATTTTCTGGGCACCAAAGATATCTTCCAGGCAACCTCCCAGTCAGACATAGGTTCTATAACATGGTCGGACCATGCTCCGGTCTCACTGACGCTCTCCCTCCCCTTCTATAAATATAACCAATATAATTGGAAACTAAACGATTCTCTGTTAAACCAAATAGATGTAGAGATAGAGATTAAGCAAAAGCTCAGAGAATATTTTGCGCTGAACAAGGGCTCTGTAAAGTCATCAGCGATGCTCCTCCATCCTGGCCCACACCCAACATCACCATACACCCTGGACTACTCAAAAGCCTTGCACTATCTACTGAATGTTGGTGGAGAACTCTAAAAACCAGCACACCAACCACCTCTCACTCAAATGGCAAACACCACAAATGTACAACTTGCAAACAACTACCCAAATTTCTACTCATACTATTACTCTCTTTAGCAGGTGATATTGAAACTAACCCAGGTCCTCCCATTTCCGCTCTGTCCCATGCCCCTGAGAATTCCACTTTTAAATTCCAAAAAGGGCTATCTGTTGCCCATATAAACATCCGGAGCCTGCTGCCCAAACTGGATGAACTAAGGGCATGGTGCCTTATGCATAAACCCAAAGCCATCGTTCTTACAGAAACATGGCTATCCCCTAAAACCCCTAATGCAAATATCGCCATTCAGGGATACTCCATTTTTAGGAGAGATAGGTCAAAGAGAGGAGGAGGGGTGTTATTTTATATTGCAGACACCTTACAATTTACACTGTTAAATTGCCCACCAAGTCCACCCTCTTTTGAAACTCTAGTTGGCAAAATCTGCCTCCCCTTTTCTAAGCCCATCTTGCTTGCTGGCATCTACCGCCCCCCTAAAGCCCCTCTACAATCCTTGACTGATATCACCCAGTTGCTTGGCTCCATTTCCTCTCTGAATGAGAAGAGTGAGCTGCTAGTTCTTGGAGATTTCAACTTCAATTGGCTTGACCCTAAAAACCACAAAATCCAGATACAACTCAAGTCACTTAACCTATCGCAACTCATTTCCCAACCCACACGGATAAACCTGAAATCGCATAACCATTCCTTGCTAGACTGGATTCTCTCCTCAAACCCCAGCAGAATCCAATCCTCTGGCATCCTTCCTGATATTTTCAGTGACCATGCAATAGTGTACTGTGTAAGGAAAATTAAAACGCCCCATTCAAGCCCTAAAGTTCTCCTCACTAGAACATTTAAAAACTTTAACCCACAACAGTTTCTGGATGACCTTAGCAACTGCCTATGGCACAGAATCGATTTAATTCCCGACCCCGATTCTGCGCTCGACTATTTCCAATCCGAGTTCTTAAAACTCTGCGATACCCATGCTCTACTACGCAAAATAAGGGTACGGGGGGCCCACCTTCCATGGGTTACACCTGACCTTATAGCACTCTACCAGTTCAGGGATGCCTTGTGGAAAAGCTACAAAGTAACTGGCACTACCAAGGATCTCAATCACTACAGATGCATGCGGAACGTGTGCACAAGGCAAACAAGGCATGCAAAAGCACAATATTACTCTGACAATCTCCACCAGAATACATCAAACCCAGCTAACTTCTGGAAGGTTATCAACAATATATTCCAGCCTCCTAACCATCAACAACCAAGTAATATCACTAAGGGGGATATTACTCTGACAAACCCCATTGATTTTGCCGCCGCTGTTGGATTTGCGATATTTATCCGCCGCTTTAGATTCTTTTTACTGCCGCTGGGGGCGGAGCCCAAGTTTTAGGCAACTATTTACCTTGCCGACGCGCATGCGCTCCCCTTAGAACATTTTTAAAGAGCAAAGTCATTCAATATTGCAGGTGACTGCTGTGTCACTCCTCTGTAGACGAGCCACTTTAATAAAACTGCAATTTGGTTTTCAGGCGTGGGCGTTGCCTAGTGGCAAAGGCATGTATAGCTGCTTTTGAATGTTACTATTATGCTTCAGCAGCACCTTAATTAGGATCAGGCTGTTTTTAAAAAAAAAAATTGTGTTTGTTATTTATTTATTTTTCCTGGGGAAGCTGTGCCTTTAATTCAAACTGGTGGTGGCCATCTTGGATCCGGCTGAAACGCAGGCTGGAACGCACGGAGCAAGACAGCTCAGTCAATCAGCTGCTCTGCTCTGTCCCCCTCCTCACAGCGGGGGCGCAGGAAGGCGGAGGGGGGCGTGGGCAGGGCTGAAGGTAAGCCCAGCACACAGCTCCCTCTCTGTCACAGGACAATGGCGGCCATTTTAGATGCCACAAAGCCGAACCAGAGCCCCGCACCACCACCGCACATCCCGTTTACAGTCCAGCCCTTAGATGGGAGGCAAGTCTGAAAGCCCCGGTGGCGCAGATAGCCGTAGACCGCTCCGCCTATAGCCGCTGGCTCTTATCTTCTTTATTGGTGCCCAGCGGCCATTTTGTAAGATCGGCCGTGTGTGTTAGGAGGTACTGGGAGCTCGGTGGTCCCGCAATGTCACTGCCTTTTTCGCCACTCACTATTATTCTGCTCCCGTGGTGTTCACCCCCTCGGTCACCCGACCCATGGGTGGTCCAGCAGAGGGGCACGAATAGCCCGCGATCGCAAGCAAGTCTGCTTCTGGGATTCTTGGCATATAATAATTATTATTTTTTCTGAGTTTGGACTAGTATTACTCAGTCAATGTTTATCTTAGGGAGCTTCAGCCAAACCCGACTATCCCTGTCAGGCTCCAAACCACGCCCCTCCACTCTTTCTTAAATCTGTCTCAGCGTTTCCCCTACTGAAATCCCTCTCCTGGCTTCCTATCAAATCCCGTATCTCACACTCAATTCTCCTCCTCACTTTTAAAGCTTTACTCTTCTGCCCCTCCTTACATCTCAGCCCTATTTTCTTGCTATGCACCATCCCGACTCTTGCATTGTACCCCCTTTCTATCTAAAGCTCTCTCCCGCCTTAAACCTTTCTCACTGCCCCACACCTCTGGAATGACCTTTAAGACCCACCTTAAGACACACTTGCTTAAAGAAGCATGTGAGTAGCACCGTGGATAATACTATACACATGATACATAAAGCTTGGCCCCCTGCAGATGCACTTACCAGAACACCTCCCTACTGTCTCTGTACACTCTCCCTACCAATTAGATTGTAAGCTCTTCGGAGCTCCTCTTCCGAAATGTTACTTTTTGTCTGAAGCACTTATTCCCATCATTTGCTATTTGTATTATTTGTTATTTACGGTATATGATTGTCACGTGTGTTATTACTGTGAAGCGCTATGCACATTAATGGCGCTATATAAATAAAGACCTACATACATACAGTACAAGTCTGGTTATCAGGCATCTCAATGTTAGAACAGAAGGATTGTGGGGTGGGGACAGAAATCAGGTCTCTTCGGCTCAAAGCATGCTGGGAGCTGTAGTCTTAGCACCTCCTCCCAGCATGCACACATTTATTGGGGCAGTGTTAGGCCTCGGTCCCGCTGCGCTCGTTGGCGCGGGCGGCCATGTCGCGAGTTCCCCACCAGCAGGGGAATCCTCGCGAGCCGGTCCCGGTCCCCCCTGGCGGCACAGCTGACTACACGCTGTGGCGCGTCAGCCGCTAGGAGACACAAGAGAATTGTGTTTCCTAGCGTTGACGCGTCACGTGGTGTGGCTGTGAGCCAATGAGGAGGGGAGGCTTCGGGAGGAGGAGAGGCTTCGGGGAGCGGGGAGGAGTGTGGAGTGAAAGCAGGTGAGTGCATGTCTGTGTGTGTGTCTGAGTGCGTGCATGCCTGTCTCTGTCTGTGTGTGTATGAGTGCGTGAGTGCCTGCCTGCCTGTGTGTGTGCGCGTGTGTGTATGAGTGCGTGAGTGCCTGCCTGCCTGCCTGTGTGTGCGCGCGTGTGTGTATGAGTGCGTGAGTGCCTGCCTGCCTGTGTGTGTGTGTGTGTATGAGTGCGTGAGTGCCTGCCTGCCTGTGTGTGCGCGCGTGTGTGTGTATGAGTGCGTGAGTGCCTGCCTGTGTGTGTGTGTGTGTGTGTGTGTATGAGTGCCTGCGTGTGTGTGTTTAAAGTTACCCTCAGCAGCTCCAGCTCCAGCCCGAGTCTGTGGAGGGAGGGGGGGGGGGAGAGTAGCGGGTCCCTCCGCTCAAGCCACGCCCCCCCTCCCTGTCAAGCCTCCCACTCCCGCCCACCTCCCGCTCCGGCTCCCACTCCCTACAGACCGCATATCAAGAAAACAACCAGGGAAGCGCTATATTAGTTGGGATCAGGCTCAGCAGCCAATTTTATGTATAAACCACATATAAAACAATAGCATAAAATAGCATGATTGAATACACAAAAATATAATATATAAAATGAGTAACACAAGTCTCTGCCAGTTGGAGATTGTCCAGGTGATGTAAGTGCAAGTTAATGCCCCTGTCTGATGTGACAGACTCGGGCAAGAGTGACCTTTGAGAGGTATAAATCCAGAGTGGTAGCTGGGATGGAAAGCGCTACCAACTGTGCAGGTAATGAAGTGTGTAGAAATGGGAAGGTGCCGTAGGCATCAAATATGGAAAAAGCCCACCCAGACTTCAAACTCTTTGCGCTGGTGGCTCCTTTTGTTTCCTCCTTCACAGCCTCGCTGCAGAAACTCCGCTGCACAGCTCTCCTGGGCTTGCACACCAGGGATGGAACTACTCACAGGGCGCCGGGTTTCCGGGTATGACGTCACGGCCGGACGTGACGCACCAACCCTTCCCGGCTGTGCCTGGAGCTGCCGCAGCACACAGGGGCTGAGAGCCGAATTTCACACACCTCACACAGCTTCAAAGTTCCACAGCCTCCGCAGTACACTCTCCAAGGGACTCCACGTTAGACCACCAGGACTGGGGCAATGAGACAGGGATGCACAAGAGCTGCAACCCCTCTAGACTCCTCCTCCTACGCGTTTCAGCACGTGACGTGCTTTCATCAGGGATACCATGGGGGTGTTTAGAGTGAACTATAAATACCCATCTAGACAGCGGTCATCAATTAGCCTAATTGGCTTCCAATGACAATCTCACACCCTCAGTACAACAGTGCATCTCAGCACAACCCCCATGTAATGGTTCATGTCACAAAAAAACAAGGTGTATAAAGAAAAATTACAATACAACAACATAACATTTGAATGAATTGATACATTATTATTAAACATTACAAAGTCCCACTGTTTATACTACATAACAAATATGCAAACACTAAACAACACATAAAGAGTAAATGTAAATCCTGAATTCATTAACTCAATTTAACATTTCAACATTACATCTTGGGATATTCCTCAAATTTGCCACAAGTATATAAATCAATAAATGGCATATAATAAAAATGTGCTAAAAATACTATACAACACTCCAAGAGTACACTTAAATGATGAACTCCCTTACTTAATTGGATACCCAATCGGTGAGTCCTGTGATGTTCAACAGAATAGCCTTAAATGCATGATTAAATTGCATCCCATACAAGAAGAGTATGGATCACCTGGGTAAAAAAAAAAAAAAAAAAAAAAAAACCCACATTACACTAAAATAACATTTGGAGAACCTAGATGGAGGGGGACGTATTGGATTAATAAAAACATATGTTAAAAATATAAATATAGTTTTAAAAATCTGTGTTTAAAACTATATTATAAGATATATAAAAAACCCACACCTTCATTGAAAGGCAAGGAGATCTAAGTCCTCATTTAGACCTTTGGGGCTTAGTGTCTGTAGTTTAAAAATCCAATACGTCTCTTGTTTTCTCAATTTTAAAAGTCTATCCCCTCTCATATTTGTTTTTCCAATGTGTTCTATACCCGTGACTGTTAAACCTTCTGTACACATATTGTGTTTAATTAAAAAATGGCGTGAAACTCCATGACCTGTGAAGCCTTTTAGGATGTTTCGTCTATGTTCAGTGAACCTTTCTTTAAGACTTCGCTTGGTTCTTCCTATATAGTGGAGACCACAGGGGCAGGTAAGCAAGTAAATAATAAAATCTGTATTGCAGTTGATAAAATGCTTAATTTTAAAAACTTCTCCTGTGGTCTTTGATTTAAATTCGATACTTTTATTAGTTATGTGTTTGCAGGTCAAGCAGTTATTTCTTCCACATTTGTAACATCCTTGGGGGGGTGCTGGTAACCACATATTTGTATTTGGTATTGGGGTTTCCCTCATGTCTGGTTCTAATTTCCTTAAAATTGTTGGAGCTAGGACGTTTTTCAGGTTCCTTGCCCGCCTGAACACGATCTCTGGTTTGTTTTTCAGGACTTTACCTAAAATTGGATCATTTTGTAAAATCCCCCAATGCTTAGTTAAAATCTTTTTTATTTCATTTGATGCCCTATTAAATCTTGTAATAAATGTCTACACGCTGTGGCGCGTCAGCCGCTAGGAGACACAAGAGAATTGTGTTTCCTAGCGTTGACGCGTCACGTGGTGTGGCTGTGAGCCAATGAGGAGGGGAGGCTTCGGGAGGAGGAGAGGCTTCGGGGAGCGGGGAGGAGTGTGGAGTGAAAGCAGGTGAGTGCATGTCTGTGTGTGTGTCTGAGTGCGTGCGTGCCTGTCTCTGTCTGTGTGTGTGTGTATGAGTGCGTGAGTGCCTGCCTGCCTGTGCGCGCGTGTGTATGTATGAGTGCGTGAGTGCCTGCCTGTGTGTGTGTGTGTATGAGTGCCTGCGTGTGTGTGTTTAAAGTTACCCTCAGCAGCTCCAGCTCCAGCCCGAGTCTGTGGAGGGAGGGGGGGGGGGAGAGTAGCGGGTCCCTCCGCTCAAGCCACGCCCCCCCTCCCTGTCAAGCCTCCCACTCCCGCCCACCTCCCGCTCCGGCTCCCTACAGACCGCATATCGCGGTCTGTGTATGTCAGCGCACCGCCTGTCTGCAGTGCGGGTGCGCTGACTCTGGGAGCGGGGCCTTAGCCTTAGGGGCTGAGGAGGAGATATGACACATAAAAGGAGCAGTTAGGGGAGGAGCTGCTTTGCGCGTTATTATAAAGGGAATATATGAGAGTTTGCCCCTGTAACTGCCTCTGTTTCATATTTTCTTTGTGTTAATTAAATGAAGGATCAAGGCACAAAACATGATATAAATGTAATAAGAATAGATATGACACGGCCTTCTCCTGCCGGCACCTCTTAGTTTTATTTCCTCTTCTGTTATCAATATTCTGTATGTCCGGCTACAGGAAGGGTCAGGAGACAGGGAGGACAGAGGCAGGAGAAACCCTTCTGGCTCCGGCCTTGCCTGTCCCTACTAATACAAACATACAACCCCTCACTCAATAACATAGCCCTAATCCCATGTGACAAGGAGGGGTAGGACAGGCACAGCTATCCTTCCTCTGCAATATAGGATGGGATCCTTCCCCCCCCCCCCCTGGATGTGACTCCTGTATGGGATGATACACTGGAGGAGATGCTGCAGGAGAGGAAGCGATCAGGGGTCTCTCCACCCCCCCCTGGGTATCACTGCAGCTTTCTGCCTGTCTGGGAGTCACAGCCCGCAACTATCGTCTGTGCAAGTCTGTATAGTAAAGAGGGAGAGATGACCACGTATCTTGATAATAGTTATTTTGCCCATTACTGTACTGAATGTGTTTGGTGGGGTGGGGGAGCTGTATTGATGTAAATGTAGGCCATGTTTTTTTATATACAGGATAGGTGCAGCAGGCCAGCGGGGACCCACGGGGACAACCCAAGGACCACCTGAGGAACCACGGGGACCACCTGAGGAACCACAGGGGACACCTGCGGGGAAGAACCGGTGGCCCCACAGCTGTGGGGGCCCCAGGCACCCACGGGGCCACCCAAGGGCCCCTCAGACACCTGTGGGAACCACCTGAGGGCCCCTAGACACCTGTGGGAACCACCTGAAGGCTCCCAGACAACCACGTGGACGCCGTTGGTGACCACGGACACCTACGGGGACCACCTGGAGGCCCACGGAACCTAGCGGGGACAACCTGAAGTCCCCCGGACACCGGTGGGCACCCCCCAGGGTGAACTGTGGAACCTGCGGACACCCATCTGGACTACCGGGGTCCCCTGCTGGACTGCGGTATTAATCCTGTGTGTAAAAAAAATAATGGTTTTATGAATATTGTAATGGTTTATTAGGGACCTAGGAGGTGGGTAGTGGGGCTGTTTTGTGTATTTTTGTTTATTGTGGGTAGTGGGGGTGGGTGAATGGGGTTTTGGCCCCAAGGAAGGGTGTTTAGGCCTACCAGGTTGGGGGGTAGCGGGAGGGGTTAACACCTTCATTACCTTAGCGGTATTAACCGCTAAGGTAAAGAAGAGGCTTAGTCATCCCGCAACCCCCCTGCAAGGCCTAAACACTCACCCAGGGCCAAATACCACCTTCACCCACCCCCGCTACCCACAATAAGCCTGGCACGGGTGTATAACCCCTTCATTGCCTTGGCTGTAATGAAGTTGCCGGTAAATGCATTTTTTATGCATCAGATTCATGCCAGGGGTCTCTGGTGCTGATATTAATGGATATCAGCTCCGGGACACGTGCATTTTATTTTCATCGCTGCTTCACCCCACCTTCTTGCCAACTTTTGTGGCAGGACAATTTGCAGAAGAAACAGCAATTTTAAAGTGGCGATCAGCCGCAATAAGCTGATCAGGACTTATAGAATTGAGCATGTTTGAAAAGCTGGCGATCAGTGCCGAAAAGTGGCTTATCACCGCGCGTCTGCCGATTTTTTTTTTTTTTTTTTCCGGCAAAAAAACCGGTAATTTTTGCTCTTATTGCCAGCTTCTCTGGGATTACTGAATCGCTGTAGGCTTTTTTGGCGATAAGCTGGTGAGAAGTGGCTTATCGCTGCTTACTGCATGAGGGCCTTAGGGAGGATTTGTTTCTATAAAGTATACCAAGTTTGGCATAGGATTTGGATGTCAGGGTATCAATGTGCAACCCAAATGTTAAATGGGAGTTGAACTATATGACCAGATATTTCAAACAAGTAACAGGGGCTAGGATGGTATTAGAGTTGGTTTTTATCTGAAGCTCTGTCATTGGAAGCTTTAGCAATTTAGCTCTGGTCCCAAATACCATTGTTACAGTCTTGTCAGTGTTTAAAATCAGTTTGTTTTGGGAAATCCAGTTTCAAGTCTCAAAAAATCAGATTGAAGTATGTGTTCAAGGTCAGAGAGGCGAGGGCTGCGTGCATATAGGATAAGATCTAAGGCCTCTCACACTAACCCGTTAGGAATATTAATTCCTCATCTATCCGACATATGTATAAAATATACTCTAACCAAGACCCCTAATACAGAGTTACCCACCTTATACGGGAGCAGCTGCCAGACGAGTATAGTAGATGTATCTTATTTCTTTTACCACTGGAGGGCAGCGTGGAGTTACAAGGAGTGGCGCCCGTAAGGACGACGTGCCAGTGAGACGGAAGGAGATGCGCACACACTGTTATTTGAAACGGATATACTGCACCGACACACTTTATTCGAGCAAATACCCGGTATGTACCTGGCAGATACCTGGAATGCGCCGCTCCTCACCTCTGACAAGCCCCGTTGCGTTTGCCTTCCCAGCCTGGGTTCATGCCTGGCTGATGGGCGGCTGATCTGTTAAATGATAATGATTAGAATTTAATAGGCTGCAATGCTTCGCGTGTCTACCAGATGGCATAAATTCATGAATTGTAATGCAGTATATATATATATACTGTGCAGTATTGCAGCCAGCGGGAATAAAATGCTTCAATCCCTGCTTGGAAAATACCTCAATGCACTCGGGCAGAAAACAGTCACAAACCTCAATACACCCGGGTATACCCGAATTCGTGGGACTAGCCAAGCTCGAATAAAGTGTGTCGCCAGTGTATTTGGGGAGGGATTTAGTAGTCTGAGTGAGAAAATTGATATTTTGTCACAATGGATAAATGTAAAAATTAACCATTTAAAAATGCACAGATTTTATCCCACTTTTGGAAATTGGGGATGTTGCCTAAAAGTCTGCGAATGCATAAAGTGCCACCCTTGGGCTTTAATGAAGCAGCATTTGTGGGCTAAAGGGAACAGCATTCTGTATAAAGGTATTTTGGACTCGATATAAATAATTGAAGCCAAAAACTAATATTAAGTACATTGAGAATGGTAAAATCTTCAGCACAAACGTACAGAATGTGATATTCTGAGAGATCTTACAGATGTTATCAAATCCCACAATAAATATATAGAAAATGTCTGTATAGAACGAGTCAAACAAGAATATGCCAATAACACGTTTAATTGGGAGATAGGGGCCACAATTCAGGTCATTTAGCTGAAAGAAGGGAAGCCGGTCAGCTAGTAGAGCAGGTCAGCCGGTAGAGCATGTCAGCCGGTCAGCCAGTAGAGCAGGTCAGCCGGTCAGCCAGTAGAGCAGGTCAGCCGGTCAGCCATTAGAGCCGGTCAGCTGGTAGAGCAGGTCAGCCGGTCAGCCAGTAGAGCAGGTCAGCCGGTCAGCCATTAGAGCCGGTCAGCTGGTAGAGCAGGTCAGCCGGTCAGCCGGTAGAGCAGGTCAGCCGGTCAGCCAGTAGAGCAGGTCAGCCGGTCAGCTCTGAGATCAGCATTACTTATATCCCCTACACGTTGCCCCCTGCATGTAATGCTGCAGAACAGCCTGCACTGCATATACTGTACATGAGATACTTAACCCTTTCTTTTCGCTCGACTCTAATCTGAATGATTTGCTAATTGGTTTGTAATTAGAGAGATATTTGTATCAGAATCCCATGTATGTTCTTTTTACCCTTTTAGATACCGTTTTGTGTAATAAAAGATATGACAGATCAGAGGGGCTTCCTGTTTGCACGTGTGTTTTGGCAGAAGTGTATATGTGACCCTATAAACCTGTCTCACATCCGGGCTTGGCAGCGTGACACTAGTGCAGCGTCCAGGGTATAAATCACTGAGCTGTTAGCAATAGATACAACGGATAGAAAAGACACTACACATAGGTTGGATTAAAGAGAGTATTTTATTGAAATAATTAATCTCTTTGCTGGTAGGGGCCTGCAGCACATTGCAGAGCGATATAGTAACACGCAGAGCAATGCATTGCAGGCCCCTCCGGCAGCAAAGGGGTGAAGACCAATGCAGGGTGTATAAAGATCTCACTGATAAGTCATGCACAAAGGGCAGTTTGTTGCTGTGATCCAGAGGAAGGCGAAACATAACCCCTGCTGTGCAATGGGGGAAAAAATTCCTTCCTGACCCCATTAAATGGCGATCGGAGGGTCCCTGGATCACTGCGCAGTGAGATCAGATGGAGCAGCACAGATCAGCGTTATTATACACAGGGGCACACTCAGTATATAGAGATGCGGGTGATGGGGCCCTTGTGCCCCTGTGTATAACTCACCTGCTCCCCCATCCCCCTGCATATCTATCCCATTCACCCCCTTTCCTCCCGCATATCTCACAGGGCCGGCCGTCCATTAGGCGGTCGCCTAGCGCGCAAAGGTTTTAGGGGCGCATTAATAATAATTATAATTGTTTCCTCTTATTATTTTTTATTTATTTATGTTTTTTTTTAAATTATTTTTCTTTTTTTTATCCAGTATTTTGGCGCCCTTTTATTTTTATTATGCGTCGCGCTGGGTTGCGGTCTCAGCCCCGATAGCTACGCCACTGTTTGTTTTATTATTTTATTTATCTTATTATTTTTTAATACAACTGGGGCGCAAATTTTAAGTTTCACCTAGGGCACATGAAACCCGTGCACCGGCCCTGCTCCTTGTTCTCTCTCACCCTCTCATGCCCAATATCCCTATCTCCCTCTAGTAACTGCTCTCCCGCAGCCTTCCTGATCTTATCTGCCTCTCCTGCCGTTAAACCAACTTCTCAGGGCCCCTAGAATACCCCTGTTTCTACACCCTGGCCCCTCTGCTACCTGCACCCGGGATCTTCTCCCCAGCCTGTGAAAGGGGAAGCAGCACATCCCTCCACACCTCTCGTATTCCCCTTCGTTGTTGTCCCCCTCGTCACCCCACTTGTCGTCCGCCTTGAAGTCCGTCTCGCTTTCCGTTTCGCTGTCCGCCTTGAAGTCCGTCTCGCTGTCCGCCTCGCTGTCCGCCTCGCTGTCCTTCTCGCTGTCCTTCTCGCTGTCCGCCTCGCTGTCCGCCTCGCTGTCCGCCTCGCTGTCCGCCTCGCTGTCCGCCTCGCTGTCCGCCTCGCTGTCCGCCTCGCTGTCCACCTCGCTGTCCGTCTCGCTGTCTGCCTCATAGCCCGTCTCGTAGCCCGCTTCGTTGCCCGCCTTGTAGCCCGCCTCGTAGCCCGCCTCGTTGTCCGCCTCATCGTCCGCCTCGTCGTCTGCCTCATCGTCCGCATCATCGTCCTCTAGGACAAAGGGCACCACCTTTGTGCGTCCGCTGACCTGCAGGAGACATGAACTGTTTGTAACCAGGGACAGTGATACTCTGTATTGCAAGAGTTCCTGTGCCACTTATACCCCCTGCCCAATACCCCATTATACCGCCCTCCACCGGGCCAGTACCTGTTATACCCACCTCCCCAGGCCCAGTACCCAGTTATACACCCCTCCCCAGGCCTAGTACCCGTTATAACCACCTCACCAGACCCAGTACCCAGTTATACACCCCTCCCCAGGCCCAGTACCCGTTATACCCACCTCACTAGGCCCAGTACCCATTATATACCCCTCCCCAGAACTCCATTATATGCCCCTCCCCAGGATCCTTTACACACACCCTCCCCAGACGCAGGACCCCCTATGGTGGAGGTGTAATGCCACATGGGTAGTGGAAGGTTTCTCAGAGAAGGTGTCCATGTGTCACAGCTGTTTCATCACCTTGGATGAGAAGTCTCCCTACTCTCTGCCTTTCCTATCTCTCTCCTGTCAGTCTCTCTCTCCACCTTTAATCTAATCTCTTTTATTTATCTCTGTCCCTCCTTATTTTTGTTTCTATGTATTTCTCCCCCCCCCCCCATGTAATAGGATCACAAACCTCAGATTTGGGGAACGCTCCCATCCCATGAGACCCGAGGAAACAGGGACCCACTAACCTTCATTAAAACATCTCCAGCAGGTTCTGTATTATTAGTAAACACAAAAAACAAAACTGTGCGCTACTACCTAACTACCTATAAAGTTTAAATGTATAAATATATACAGTACAGTGACTATACCATCAATTTAGTGATAAAAAATGTATAAAAAATTAAACCACAACTCCCACAGTGAGATAATTAAACATTAAATAATAAGTGCCACATAACCGTGTTGGGGATAATGGCGTCTGCAGCTGTAAACGCAGGGGTGGCTCAGCACCCCACACACACTAAGAGAATGGAAACAAAAGAAAACAGCGCACAACGCCAAATAGTGAAGCAAATTCAACAATATATTATAGAATTAAAAAGGGGGTAATATATCTGCGTACATAAAAAAGGTTGGTAAAAGGCATGTAGTGTGTATCACACTGTTTACCACTCGGCTGTTAGCTGTAGATTCAGGTGCTTGCTTCCCTCTGCTGCTGCAGCTCAGTTGATTCTGGGGCAGGACGTCAGTCTTTTCACTCCCAAGGGGATTTCCCTTCATGCAGCCAGGTTCAGCAGCTGGTACTGGGGCTCGGTGAAATCGCTCCTGCTTCCTAGCCGATATGAAGCTGCTCCTGTACCTCGGCAGGTGTATCCTCTGCACAGAGGTTAAAACGCAGCTTGCTGCTGTCTTCACAGCAGTGGTGGATTCAATAGGGAAGTTTGAACAGTCTTACAGAGTCTCTCACAAGTGTCCAAAACAGCACACAGGATGAAATAAAAACAGGACAGGCCAACACATAGACAAAGGCCAATGTAAGCAGATATAAGGCAATAGAATGTTACATCCAACTAGTTTCGTAGAATTAACTACTTCTTCAGGGAAGTGTATTATTACACTGTAAAGTGTTGCAGACTTTTCCATAAATAGTGTCCTGTACAACAGCTAATAGCACCGTGTGTGCGACAGATTCACAGCTCCGCCATTCCCATTTACCTGTGAAGCGCTGTTTCTTGCTTCTTCCTCGTCGCTGTCCTCCTCCTTCCATGCCTGTGATACAGAGGATACAGTAGTAATGTGATCACATGTATTCCTCACTCCTATACATGTCCTGGTGCTGTATGGGGCGTTTGACGGTTAAGCCAATTGTCCACAGCACTCAAACAGTAACAATCTTCACAACTCAACGTTGCTTCGCAATGTTAGCAACGCTTCAGAGTAATAGACTCCTTCAAGGCCCGTTCCCTGACAGGGGGGATAGCCGGGACAGGTGTCCCGAGCCAGGTGTCTGCGGGGGGCCCGGCCGGCGCTGCAAGCTGGGCCTCTAGCCTGGCCGGCTGCCAGTACTCTCGTGGCCGGGTCCCGGATCTCCCTCTGCTGCAGGCCTCTTCTTTCTGTCTCACGCGAAGCTTCCAATGCCGGCGCACATCTCTGATGTCAGCGTGCCGGAAGTAAGCTTGGCCCAGTTTCTCGTGTGCGCCAGCGTTAAAAGCACATGGGACAGAGAGACCTGCAGCTGCGGGGAGAGCCGGGACCCACAGAGAAGACCTGCAGAACTCGCAGCGCCGGCCGGGGCCCCTGCAGACACCGGGCCAGTCCGAACCATCCACAACGTAAGTCTGTTTTTTTTTAAAAGTATTAGGGGGGTGGGGAGGAGGGGGTGTTGTTTTTATATGCATGGGAGGGGGGGTATATGTATTGGGGGCTTTTAAATATGCAATGGGCTATTTTTTCTATGCATTGGTTTCTTTTTTTTATTTGCACTGGGGTGTGTTTATATGCACTGGGGTTTGTTTATATGCATTGGGGTTTGTTTATATGTATTGGGGTTTGTTTATATGCATTGGGGTTTGTTTATACGCATTGGGGTTTGTTTACTGTATATGCATTGTTTTTTTTGTACACCGAGAGGGTGCATGTGTAGTGAGAATGAGAGGGAGCATATGTCTGTATATAACCATTAATGTGTGTATCTGAGTGAGTGTATGTTACTGTCTGACAGTTTCTATGTTTGTAAAGCATAATGAGAAGTGTGATTGTGTGTGCGCGTATGTATATATATATATATATATATATACAGTGTTCGACAATTATATACATTTACTCGCCCGGGGCGGGTAGATTTAACCCCCGGGCGAGTAAATATTGGCCCAAGCAGCACACGTGTGTTTTTTAAATTTCCCGCGCTCGCGCTGCTGCTTTTCCCGCGCTCGCGCTGGAGAAAAAAAAAAAAAAAAGCCGGAGGCGGGTTCATGTTGTTGGGGGAGATTACCCCGCCTCCGGCTCTCTGAGCAGTGGCCTCCCTCCTCAGCGCTTCTACTCCTCCCCCTTCCGGCAGCCAGCCCTTCCACGCCTGTCTGCCTCAGGCCCCTTCAGGGCCATCTGTCACCACTCCCATCGGAAACGCATCGGGTCACCCGCCCCCCCTCACACCGGGCCACCCGCCCCCCCTCGCACCGGGCCATCCGCCCCCCCTCGCACCGGGCCATCCGCCCCCCCCTCGCACCCCGCCCCCCCTCACACCGGGCCACCCGCCCCCCCTCGCACCAAGCCATCCGCCCCCCCCCTCGCACCGGGCCATCCGCCCCCCCCTCGCACCGGGCCACCCGCCCCCCCCTCGCACCGGGCCATCCGCCCCCCCCCCCCTCGCATCGGGCCATCCGCCACCCCCCCACCCTCACACCAATCTCTCCTGGCCTCCGTGACCCCCCCCCTCACCCCACGCGGCGTCGGTGTGCCGCCTCTACGGACAGTCTGCCGATCTGTCAGCTGTTAAGGAAACCCCTGATGGCCAGCTCAGTTGTTAGCAGGGGAAATCCTCTAACTGGCTCTTCTCCCTGCTCTAAGCAGGGGAAATCCCCTAACCGGAGCCTCTCCCTGCTCTAAGCAGGGGAAATCCCCTAACGGTGCCTCTCCCTGCTCTAAGCAGGGGAAATCCCCTACCGGCCCTTCTACAGTACATCTATCAGTGAATACTGCGGCGTCGGCGTCCCACTCTGGAGGGGGCGCGGCCCCTTGCAGAGGCCCTCTTGCCGTGCGGAGGCCCCCGCAGCCATGTGCGACCCCCTGCCTTACGGGTGAGTGTTTGTGTGTGTGAGTGACAGACTGTGATTATGTGATTGTGAGTTTGTCTGAGTGAGTGTGTCTGAGTGAGTGTGAGTGTGTCACCCTCTCTCCCTCTCCCTGTGTCACCCTCCCTCTCCCTGTGTCACCCTCCCTCTCCCTGTGACACCCTCCCTCTCCCTGTGTCACCCTCCCTCTCCCTGTGTCACCCTCCCTCTCCCTATGTCACCCACCCTCTCCCTGTGTCACCCTCTCTCCCTGTGTCACCCTCTCTCCCTCTCCCTGTGTCACCCTCTCCCTGTATCACCCTCCCTCTCCCTGTGTCACCCACCATCTCCCTCTGTCACCCTCTCCCTGTGTCACCCACCCTCTCCCTGTGTCACCCACCCTCTCCCTGTCGCCCTCCCTCTCCCTGTGTCGCCCTCCCTCTCCCTGTGTCGCCCTCCCTCTCCCTGTGTCACCCACCCTCTCCCTGTGTCACCCACCATCTCCCTCTCCCTGTGTCACCCTCCCTCTCCCTGTGTCACCCTCCCTCTCCCTGTGTCACCCTCTCCCTGTGTCACCCTCCCTCTCCCTGTGTCACCCTCCCTCTCCCTGTGTCACCCACCCTCTCCCTCTCCCTGTGTCACCCTCCCTCTCCCTGTGTCACCCTCCCTCTCCCTGTGTCATCCTCCCTCTCCCTGTGTCACTCTCCCTCTCCCTATGTCACCCTCCCCCTCTCCCTGTGTCACCCTCCCCCTCTCCCTGTGTCACCCTCCCCCTCTCCGTGTCACCCTCCCCCTCTCCCTGTGTCACCCTCCCCCTCTCCCTGTGTCACCCACCCTCTCCCTGTGTCACCCCCTCTCCCTGTGTCACCCACCCTCTCCCTGTGTCACCCACCCTCTCCCTGTGTCACCCTCCCCTCTCCCTGTGTCACCCTCCCCTCTCCCTGTGTCACCCTCCCCTCTCCCTGTGTCACCCTCCCCTCTCCCTGTGTCACCCTCCCCTCTCCCTGTGTCACCCTCCCCTCTCCCTGTGTTGTTCTGACTAGGAATTTATTAAATGTATTTTGTTTATATATTTTATTTTAAAGCGGGGTTGGGGGCGGGACTATGGGCGGAGTTGGGGGCGGGACTATGGGCGGAGTTGGGGGCGGGACTAGGTGGCGAGTAGATTTTTTGGTTGGGCGAGTAGATTTTTGGGTGATTTGTCGAACACTGTATATATATATATATATATATATATATATATATATATATATATATATATACATACATACATATATATATATATATATATATATATATATATATATATATATATATATATATATATATATATATATATATATATATATATATGTGTGTGTAGAGGTATCAGTACCGTGTTAGCCGAGCTTCAATAATCAAAAAATAAATAGATGATACCATTCTGTGGCTAACGAAATGCTTTTATTTGTGCGAGCTTTCGAGATACACTGATCTCTTCTTCCGGCGATGTTACAATGAATGAAGCAAGGATAACTTAAAAACAGTGTCTCTTGGAATGTTATCTGTGCTTGTCCTTCCCCCGGTGTGGATGTGTTTTATGGCTAGAGGTGTCAAAGGGTAACTTTTAGTTGTGCTACAAACTCTCACATTTCCACACCCACCCACACCATTTATATCCCTCTCACTCCACACACACCTTGTGTAGAGCACTGTTTATACTGTGGGCTCTCCATTCATTTTTATTCACACTGATACACATACACACTCTTTCTTCACTTGCTTTCAGTTACCCTTTGACACCTCTAGCCATAAAACACATCCACACCGGGGGAAGGACAAGCACAGATAACATTCCAAGAGACACTGTTTTTAAGTTATCCTTGCTTCATTCATTGTAACATCGCCGGAAGAAGAGATCAGTGTATCTCGAAAGCTCGCACAAATAAAAGCATTTCGTTAGCCACAGAACGGTATCATCTATTTATTTTTTGATTATATATATATATATATATATATATATATATATATATATATATATATATATAAAAATATATATATATATATATATATATATATATATATATACAGTGCTTGACAAATCACCCAAAAATCTACTCGCCGAACAAAAAAATCTACTCGCCACCTAGTCCCGCCCCTACCCCGCCCCTACCCCGCCCCTAGTCCCGCATTTAAAAAAAACCCTAAATGAAATAAATTGAATAAATTTCTAGTAAGAACATTCGTTTTTGACATAAGTTTATTTATTGTATTACATTATACCACAATTAGTCCTTGTTACGTGTGTGTGTGTGTGTGTGTGTGTATGTGTGTATAAATGTCGAATCTAGAAAAAAAAGCCAGGTGTGAATGACTAGTTTCCTGCACCCCTTAACTAGTGCCTGGACGTCCCCGCTTCACAATATTTAAAGCAGCAATCCCGCCTGGGATCTTACCTGATCCGCAGTCCCTCAATGTCCAGGTACCCTCATTCCTGCAATGTTATACATTGGAGGGAATGTGTTCCCTACCTGTCTTCTGGGTTAGGGGGGGTTCCGATGTCTTCCGTGTGAAGCTTGAGTCAGATCTGGAAGAAAGCAGTATAGGTTATTTCGGTGTAGGTATAGGGCAGTTAAGATATACAGGGTAAATAAAATATCCAGATTGTGAGACAGAGAGAGGGTGAGAGAGATGGTGAGACGGAGAGAGGGTGAGAGAGAGGGTGAGAGAAAGAAGGTGAGAGAGACGGAGAGAGGGTGAGAGACGGAGAGAGAAGGTGAGAGAGACGGAGAGAGGGTGAGAGAGACGGAGAGAGGGTGAGAGAGACGGAGAGAGGGTGAGAGAGACGGAGAGAGGGTGAGAGAGACGGAGAGAGGGTGAGAAAGAGACGGAGAGAGGGTGAGAGAGAGACGTAGAGAGGGTGTGAGAGAGACGGAGAGAGGGTGAGAGATAGGGTGAGAGAGACGGAGAGAGGGTGAGAGAGAGGGTGACGGGGTGAGAGAGGGGCTGAGAGAAGGGGTGATAGAGGGGTTGAGAGAGACGGAGAGAGGGTGAGAGAGACGGAGAGAGGGTGAGAGAGACACGGAGAGAGGGTGAGAGAGAGGGTGAGAGAGACGGACAGGTGAGAGACAGAGAGAGGGTGACTGTGGGGGTTGGGGTGACTGGGTGGGGTGATTGGGGTGTGGGGTGATTGGGGGGCTGGGGTGACTGACTGGGTGTTTGGGTGGGGTGACGGGTGGGGTTATTGGGGGGTTGGGGTGACGGGGTGTCTGACTGGGTGGGGATTACTGACTGACTGGGTGGGGTGACTGGGCGACTGGGCACAGGGCAGGGGGGTGGGATGACTGACTATGACTGACTGGGTGGGGGGGGGGATGACTCACTGGGTGTGGGGGGTGACTGACTAGGTGGGGGGATGACTGACTGGGTGGGGGCATGACTGACTGGGTGGGGGGATGACTGACTGGGTGGGGGGATGACTGACTGGGTGGGGGGATGACTGATTGGGTGGCGTGGGGGGTACTTCTGGTGTCCTACATGTTCTCTCTCTCTCTCTCTCTCACACACACACACTCTCTCTCATACCCATAAACACACTCTCTCATACACACACACACACACACACAAACAAACTCTCCTACCCATACACACACACACACTCTCCTACCCATACACACACACACACACACACACACACACACACACACACACACACACACACACACACACACACACACACACACACACACACACACACACACACACACACACACACACACTCTCCTACCCATACACACTCTCCTACCCATACACACTCTCCTACCCATACACACTCTCCTACCCATACACACACACATACACACACACACACACACACACTCTCCTACCCATACACACACACATACACACACACACACACACACACACTCTCCTACCCATACACACACACACACACACACACACACACACACACACACACACACACACACACACACACACACACACACACACACACACACACACACACACACACACACACACACACACACACACACACACACACACACACACACACACACACACTCTCCTACCCATACACACACACACACACTCTCCTACCCATACACACACACATACACACACACACACACACACACGGGATGGGACGGGGAAACACCCTGCTACTACCTGCCGCCCCGCGCGGGCAGCGGGAGCGAGGGGAGGAGGGGGTGTAAGAGAAACACCCGAGCCGCGCGGGCAGCAGGAGGGGGGTGAAGCACCCGAGCCGCGCGGGCAGCGGGAGGGGGGTGAAACACCCGAGCCGCGCGGGCAGCGGGAGGGGGGTGAAACACCCGAGCCGCGCGGGCAGCGGGAGGGGGGTGAAACACCCGAGCCGCGCGGGCAGAAGGAGGGGGGTGAAACACCCGAGCCGCGCGGGCAGAGGGAGGGAGGGGGGTGAAACACCCGAGCCGCGCGGGCAGAGGGAGGGAGGGGGGTGAAACACCCGAGCCGCGCGGGCAGCGGGAGGGGGGTGAAACACCCGAGCCGCGCGGGCAGAGGGAGGGAGGGGGGTGAAACACCCGAGCCGCGCAGGCAGCGGGAGGGAGGGGGGAAGAGAAAGACATGAGCCGCGCGGGCAGCGGGAGCGCCGGGGACCGGATGTATCAGTATAAATATTTATTAAAGGCATTAAATTCCCCACACCTCAAGCATGTGTCCACAATCCTCTCCATGGCCGGATCAGTGCAGGTCTTGTAAGTAGGAGGTGACACAATTATACAGGAGGATATATAGGAAGAGGAGGAGCAGCAGACGCGCGCGCAAATTTCCCCTGCTTAGAGCAGGGAGAGGCACCGTTAGGGGATTTCCCCTGCTTAGAGCAGGGAGAGGCACCATTAGGGGATTTCCCCTGCTTAAAGCAGGGAGAGGCTCCGGTTAGGGGATTTCCCCTGCTTAGAGCAGGGAGAAGAGCCAGTTAGAGGATTTCCCCTGCTAACAACTGAGCTGGCCATCAGGGGTTTCCTTAACAGCTGACAGATCGGCAGACTGTCCGTAGAGGCGGCACACCGACGCCGCGTGGGGTGAGGGGGGGGGGGTCACGGAGGCCGGGAGAGATTGGTGTGAGGGTGGGGGGGTGGCGGATGGCCCGATGCGAGGGGGGGGGGGCGGATGGCCCGGTGCGAGGGGGGGGCGGGTGGCCCGGTGCGAGGGGGGGGGCGGATGGCCCGGTGCGAGGGGGGGGCGGATGGCCCGGTGCGAGGGGGGGCGGGTGGCCCGGTGCGAGGGGGGGCGGGTGGCCCGGTGCGAGGGGGGGCGGGTGGCCCGATGGGAGGGGTGACAGATGGCCCTGCAGGGGCCTGAGGCAGACAGGCATGGAAGCGGCTGGCTGCCGGAAGGGGGAGGAGTAGAAGCGCTGAGGAGGGAGGCCACTGCTCAGAGAGCCGGAGGCGGGGTAATCTCCCCCAGCAACATGAACCCGCCTCCGGCTTTTTTTTTTTTTTTCTCCAGCGCGAGCGCGGGAAAAGCAGCAGCGCGAGCGCGGGAAATTTAAAAAACACACGTGTGCTGCTTGGGCCAATATTTACTCGCCCTGGGGTTAAATCTACCCGCCCCGGGCGAGTAAATGTATATAATTGTCGAACACTGTATATATATGTAGCGGTCATGTAAAATGCCTACAGTCATCTCTCCTGCTGGCAGTAAGGCCTGGTAAGTGTGGGCATGCCAGCAGTAATCATGGAGGTTTTCCCTCACACCCTGGTGGGGTGCTCTGTGTATGGCTGGGACTGGTCACATGCTCTGACTCCATGGTTAGTGATGTCAGAGGTGTGTCAGCCTCAGAAGCTTACATAAGGCACAGCACTGTGTTGCAAAGTTAGTTGCTGGAAAGTTCTACCTGAGTGCTGAAAGAGTTGCTGTCTAGTTCAAGTCCAGTTGAGGAAGAGTTCTGTCAGTTATGATATAGTAACTCCATGGGAGGCTGTGTCCAGGGACCTGGCACAGGACAGTGATTCCTGCGGGAATAGTGAATCCCTGATCTAGGTGATATACCTATCTAAAGGGAGCACTGGCGAGATGAGCGGCTGAAGATACTCCTTGTGGAGGGCAGCTGCCCTGCCGTGTCAATAAAGATGAGTTCAGCCAGAAACCCTCTCGTGTATCTATCTGGAATGAGTGTACAGAGAGGAGCACCACGGAGGAGTTCCTCGCCAGGATCATCCCCTTGCGGACGCAGGGACCCTGGTGAGGTGGAGGCGCTGCACTGGAACTAGGTGAGACTCAGCACACTACCTCAGCTGCCTGTCTGGACGGGTCCTCCCCACACACCATCATGCGGGAGACTCAGGAGTCCTGTAGCCAACAGGTGCACCATCAGGCATATCTACACTGTAATGGGGTCCGGTTAGACCACAGGGGCCAATGTGAGATTGGGTGGGTCAGGCCGGGCCAGAAATACCGTTACATTTGGAGGCGAGCTGCTGAGATCAGATCTGTCAACAGGACAGGCTTTAGCTAGGTCACTTGGGAACAGGGAGAGTGTCTGCTGCCACTTTGTGCTGCGTAGGGACGGACCTAGGGGTGGTCAGGGGGCTGATGGAGTATGTCAGTTCGCAGGGATGACCTAGGGGCCTGAAGGGAGTGAGGGGTCTGGAGCCGGGTTATAGCTGACCGAGTCACCTTGAGGCAGTGCTAGTTGGTAGGATGCCAGAAGGGATAGCCTGTTAACTTGGTCAGGAGTCCTGGAGAGGGTCTGCGCTAGGCTGACCAAGACAGGTAGACGCCCCAAGTACTGCATGGCAGAGCCAGAGTACCTAGCCCATTCCAGACACTCACCGTAGGGAGCACAGACTGGGAGGAAGGAGTCACAGCAGACACTGAGAGAGTGAGCCTAGCCTGAGGTAGTGCAACACTGGGTCACACCTAGATAAGGTACACATGTGGTGGTGCATCTGAAGCTAATCTTTATTGTACCGGTGTGGTGGCTGCCCCGCAGAACGGAGCCCCATGTACGATAGTTGGTGCGAGAAAATGGCGACCGCAAGAATGGAGGATCCGCGCGGTGCGGATAGTCCAAAATGGCGGACGGAGGCTAATGGAGAGAGCGCACATGGTGTGTGTGCGTGTAAAAAGAACATGGGACAATTGATGAAGCGGTACTTCAGTCTTTATCAGGAAGACGGAGAGGATCTACCTGGGTTCCTCCTGCGGATTGGAGCCGTCTTACAGGAGATGCGAAAGGGGGATTGTATTAAGGCCACTGAGGTGGAGGTGTACTTTTGTGATCGAATTCTGAGAGGAGCGTCACCTGACCATCCTGTCGTGGCTAGGATGCTGTGCTCCTGGATACGGGGTGATCCCCTGTCCCTAGGGAGGCTAGTGGATGAGATAGAGGAATATGAAGTTGCAGCTGCTGTGAATATGGATTGCAGAGCGATCCAAAATGGCGGTTCCCGCTACCCGGGGAGACCGCGTGGGCCAGTTGCAGAAAATGCTGCAAATGCAAAACTTGCAGAAAGTTGTCCGGGATTGGCGCCAAAAGAAAAATTCCACCCTGCGGGGAGGTATGGCGCGAAACCTGAAGCCGCGCCCCCCAGGACTGTGAACAGTTCAGCCCCTGTGCCGGGGCATCCAATTAACTTGTGGGACCCTCCCCAAATATTCACCAGGGGGAGTGGTCTCTATCTCTGCCAGCCAAGACCCGAGTTGTCTGAGGGAGGAGCTGGGTGTGAGCTTCCTGTCCAACAGTTGCGAGCTGGTGAACAGGAGAGACCATTGTGCAAAGTGTCTCCCGTAACCAGCACAACAAAGAGTGAGGTGGACATTGGGGTATATTCCTATTTATTGCCAGGAGGCTCCCTGGTAGTAAAGGCGGGGGCGGACACAGCCATGCTGACGGCTGAAGCCCCGCGTGCGGCCTGCACCGAACCAGTTGATCCCGAAGAATGGGGATCGCTCCTAATGATCAGAACGGAGCCTGAAGAGAGAGGGGTCTACAACCGCGGTGAGAACCCGGAACCTCACCGTCGGTCCCCTGCGGGAGTGCCACTCCCCGAGTCGGAGTTCGGCTCCTCGAAAGAGGAACAAGCGATCCTAACGACGGTGGTGATGCGCCTACCGGCGGACCACTACAGCGGTGCTGGAAAAGAACCGGCACTTACCTGTGTCGCGGCGGAGCGGAGACTCGTGTCGCCGGTGCAGAATCAACCCGAGAGGCGGAGTCCCACGGCCGTGGTGACTTGCAGCGCGGAAGGAGGAGAGGATTCCATCCCGAGCCGACGGAGCGGTGAGATGCATCCTTACCCTTCCCAGGCGCCGGTGGTGGCAACGGCGGAGGAAGGCCTAGCCCAGGCCCGAGCGGAGCGGAGAGCAGACCCATCACTTCCGGCGGCGGATGTCGTTGTGGAGGAAGAGATCCCGCTTGGGGATCCATCGCAAGATGGCGGAGTATCCGGTTCCGGTGATGACGTCACTTCCGGCGGAGGTAGCAGAACGACCAGAGAGAGAACCACAACGCCTCGGCGATCGGGCAGTGCTTCCCGATCACCTGTGTCAACAAAGAGCTGGCAGGCTGCGAGGAGAGCTGAGTCGGGTGAGGCCCAACCAGCGGCACGTCCGCACAATGATACGGGACTATCCGAAGGCAGAGAGCGGGTCGGAACCCCGCGGGTGCCCATTCCCTGTCCCTATGCCCAACCCCACGCCCTAGCTAATGCCCCTGTCCCAGTCACCTGTTCCCGGGGATCATCATCCAGTTTGGGGGTGTCGGAAGGATCTTTGGGGGTTGGTGAGAACCGGACTGGGGAAAGACTGAGCAGTTTTGATTCCGGGGAGGGCTCAAGGGAAGGAGGACAATTGGGAAAAGTATCCGAGTCCCGATGGGTACCTAGTGTGGCCGTAGTTAAGTCTCAGGATAGCTCCAAACAAGAGAGGTGGTCTAGGCCTCTTTCATCAAGGACCTCTGGGGTATCTTCTTGGGGGGATACAGAGGAGGGGGACTCACTAGAGTGGGGGTCTGAGGAACGTAAGGAGACCCAATGGTGGGCAGTAGGACAGTTTACACCTGTGCAAAGGGAGAGAGAGCTACAGGAACGGTGGTTCAAAATTGAGCGCAGGGAAATAGAGCCCCTATCATGGGTGTTGCCCGGACGGGCAGGGAATGCTGAGCTAATCCGATGTAGCCGGGCCGAGAGGGCCATTATTGTCAAGTACAAAGCGTCCCACGGGTTGGAGTACCCGTATGTCCCTGAACCCCTCATGGAAGGAGAAATTGAGTTTAAAATGGGTTTCACTGGTGAGGATAGGGGATATGGCACTGATGAGGAGGAAGGATCAGGGGAAGAAGATTGGGATCCTGGCGGGTTATATGAGAAGTGTCACCCAGAGGGTTACAGCATTGCTGCTTTAAGCCCCGTGGACCATGCTGTGCGCAAGCCACCGTAAGAGGGTATGGTAGTACCACTAATGGATACTCCATAAGGGAGTAACCCTGGTTGTTATACATCTATGTTAGGATGTATCTGTAATGTTTATGATGGAGATATGTACTGTATTCATTTGTACTGCATTATGAGAAAATTTGTATGGATGTTAACCTAATTATGTTTGTGTTGCAGTGCTTCCTGGAAAGAGGTATGCAAATTTAGGTCCCAGCGAGGACGATGGGATTCACCAGGGGGAGAATGTAGCGGTCATGTAAAATGCCTACAGTCATCTCTCCTGCTGGCAGTAAGGCCTGGTAAGTGTGGGCATGCCAGCAGTAATCATGGAGGTTTTCCCTCACACCCTGGTGGGGTGCTCTGTGTATGGCTGGGACTGGTCACATGCTCTGACTCCATGGTTAGTGATGTCAGAGGTGTGTAAGCCTCAGAAGCTTACATAAGGCACAGCACTGTGTTGCAAAGTTAGTTGCTGGAAAGTTCTACCTGAGTGCTGAAAGAGTTGCTGTCTAGTTCAAGTCCAGTTGAGGAAGAGTTCTGTCAGTTATGATATAGTAACTCCATGGGAGGCTGTGTCCAGGGACCTGGCACAGGACAGTGATTCCTGCGGGAATAGTGAATCCCTGATCTAGGTGATATACCTATCTAAAGGGAGCACTGGCGAGATGAGCGGCTGAAGATACTCCTTGTGGAGGGCAGCTGCCCTGCCGTGTCAATAAAGATGAGTTCAGCCAGAAACCCTCTCGTGTATCTATCTGGAATGAGTGTACAGAGAGGAGCACCACGGAGGAGTTCCTCGCCAGGATCATCCCCTTGCGGACGCAGGGACCCTGGTGAGGTGGAGGCGCTGCACTGGAACTAGGTGAGACTCAGCACACTACCTCAGCTGCCTGTCTGGACGGGTCCTCCCCACACACCATCATGCGGGAGACTCAGGAGTCCTGTAGCCAACAGGTGCACCATCAGGCATATCTACACTGTAATGGGGTCCGGTTAGACCACAGGGGCCAATGTGAGATTGGGTGGGTCAGGCCGGGCCAGAAATACCGTTACATATATATATATATATATATAATATATATATATATATGCAAATATAACTGTATGCTCATCTGCATGTCTTAGGCAGGTCTGCAACCCCGCCTTTCCCCATTATCACCCAGCATACAGCACTTCCACTGCAGCAAGGGATTCTGGTAAATGACATGCAAATGAGCACACAGTGTCACTTTTTGCCTCAATAACCATTTTTAACATGGTTCCCTATAGGCTTTAGCTTGCTGCATGGTCACAGCTTTGAGCACAGCCAGGGTTAAGGTGCATACCCAGAAAACCACCCACAGACAGCTGTTTCGACCTTGATGGGTCTCATCAGTGTGGGGTTGATTTTACTGGGAATGCAAGAGAGGCTATGGGATAGGCTAGACCATAATACTGAGTTAAGTTATGGTGAGTAAAAAAAGTGACAAAAACCCTCCACAGGAAAGCAAATATGCAAATTTGCAAAAGGACTAAATTTTAAAGGACAATCTTCTGGTGCTTTGCACCTTTCTGGACATTATCCTCTGTTTCTCTACCCGTGAGTGTAATTATTAAGTTTATTCTGCAGTTGTCGTGTGTTTGCCTATCAAGGGAATAAATCTCAGTTTATTTTGCTCAACCTGTTCTGCTCAATCAGGACCCACGAAATATAAATGTGTTATTAAGCGCGTCTCCCGTGACAAGCGTTTAAAACTGCAAATATGCAAATATATATATTCCCAGTAAAATCAACCCCACACTGATGAGACCCATCAAGGTCGAAACAGCTGTCTGTGGGTGGTTTTCTGGGTATGCACCTTAACCCTGGCTGTGCTCAAAGCTGTGACCATGCAGCAAGCTAAAGCCTATAGGGAACCATGTTAAAAATGGTTATTGAGGCAAAAAGTGACACTGTGTGCTCATTTGCATGTCATTTCCCAGAATCCCTTGCTGCAGTGGAAGTGCTGTATGCTGGGTGATAATGGGGAAAGGCGGGGTTGCAGACCTGCCTAAGACATACAGATGAGCATACAGTTATATTTGCATATATATATTTTATCTTATCTACTATATATTTGTGAAATCACTGTATGTCTGCGTC